>NC_064858.1:41026247-41326247 GCF_024139225.1 Suncus etruscus
AAAATATTTATAGCACTGTTTATTAACCCCCAAAAAACGGTTACAGAAATTAGATATGCTGAAAAATACATTCTCCCTGCCTCATAGCATCATTATTTAGAACAGAGAATAATCAAGAGCAGACTGATAATCTAGATGAAGCAAACTTCAAATCATATTCAGAAACACAGCAGTTCATCTACTTTTCCCCTTCTTATAAGAACTTAAAAACATTTGGAGGATAATATTCAAATAGGTCTCTAAAATCAGTGTATATGTAGACGTGACTTCCTATACAGTGGTCCTCTCTGACTGTCAAGCCTAATCCATAAACAATTCATCTATACAATGTATATAGCCCCTCTGATATATTTTCCCTCCTCCACACCAGAGCCCCTTCTACTCCCTCCCAATCCAGAATTGTTATCTTCCCCTTAATTAGCCCTCTTTACACTCAGTTCTTTAATTTGTTAGGCACCAAGACCGACCTCCTGCCCCAACAGATTCTGCCCTTTCGCACACCCCTACAAAGCTCATTATTACTTCTTAACTCTCTCACCCCCAACCATCAGTACCTCACATTTACCCTTTTTAACTTCAGTACTACACAGTTCTAATCACAGATCAAAGTCATGCATTGGATTTAACAACCCCCAACTGTTTCAAAACACATAAAATGGACATATAATGTCTTTTGAATATTTTGTGTATTTTCTTTAACAACTATAACTCTTTCTAAATATTCTTTTACTGTGACGATTCTACCCACTTTTTATCTTGTCTTCTCTTTGTGAGCTGTTCAATAAGGAATTTTGGTGGAAGAGTCCCTCAGTTTAATGCTTATGATTGAACCATGTCATGGGTATTGTTGGACTTGTTCTTATGGACCCCATATGCGCCGATAACACCATGTGGCATTGTTCCTTGTTTGCATAGGCACATTAAAATGGGAAAATACTATACATACAAATAAGTTCTTATATAATAGAGATTGGAACACACAAATCTCGTAGTGCAATGGGACCTTATACCCTGAACATTGATATAATGACCAGGCACAGGCCTCAGAAGAATGGGCATCCTCCATTCACCCCTGAACCAGGGAACCTATCTACGAAACATCCAAGGTTTTTTGTAACAACACCTGGAAGCAATCCTCTACCAGGGAAGACACTACCACGGCTCTGACATCGACCTGCTTAAAAGAGACTTCCCTTAGCACTAAGAAGACTTGACAACAACAACAACCTGCTTACAGGACAGGGTTCTCTGCATTGCCCTTTAATTGTAAGGTGAAACGAGAGGACACTCTGCACCATCCTGACGGCAATATAGGATATGCAGATTCCAGGATCTTTAATACAGAATCATGATACCAACAAGAGACTGTGTGAAAAATAAAAGTGTACTGGCACTACAGACAATGACCTAGATTGGACAAACTAGTTTGCCTGGAGCCTAGAGTTGGTCTTATGCCAGGAAACTTCAGAGGTAGGGTCTCCTTGTATTTAGGCCAAGGCTTTTCCTTTCCATGTCCCTCATATTTTGGTGGGCCTATGCAAACAATAATCGCCACTCTAACACCATTTTTACTGTGCTCCTTTGACTCTAATCCTTAAGAAAAACAACCCACTTAAACTTTTGAGGTTAACTTAAACTAATATGCATGTGCATGGAAATGTAAAAAAGTACTTTGCCTTCAATGTTTAAGGAATTACATAAGTTTTATGTCTTTAGATTGCTTTGTGTGCTGCTAAGAAATATGTACTACAATTTGGGAACTTGAGAAATAAAGTAATTGTACATGGGTTCTGTTTTATTTTTCTTAATGTTCTTTGGCTGAAAGTTCAAAGTTAAGATATCAGCAATGGGACTACTGAAAATTCTGTTTATGGGTAATTGTCCTTCCACTGTAACTTTACCTTGTTCTCTTTCTTTGCATCTTTGTTCTCATAATTAAAAATAAAAAAATTAATAAAAAAGGCTGTAATAACTACAGCTGATATTACCCTAAAAAAGAACTTAAAAACAAAATTTATGTAAGTCTTAACATAATATTGGATAATAAGCCTTTCAATTTAGTTTTCTGTTTTAAAGATTCTTTTCTAAAGTCTGTATTTGATTTCTTAACAATTTTAAAGTGCTCCACGATTCATTCCTTCATTGTTCAAACATGTATAAAGTACTTCCTCTACCAGAGGAGCTCGTTCAGTTCTAAGCTAGGCACAAGGGCAGAAAAATGACCAACAGTCATATACTCTTTCCATATGGACCACAAAATCTATTGAGGGGACCTTGGCCATCAGGCATAATGAATAGGAGAAAAGGAGAAAAGAGGATAGTTTCTGTCCAGAAGAAGTTAGTAGGCATAAAAAGATATAATGTCACCAAGTCAAAACAGGATTCAGTTTCTCTGTCATAAACAAAAAGGAAAAGGTGTTGTTGGTCCAGAGAGATAGTGTAATAGTTATGGCACTTGTCTTGTTGGCCACCCAAGCTGCCAAGAATAAGAATGACCTCTGTCAGGTATGGGCCAAAACACCTTCACCCACCCTTCCCAAACAGGTATTATTGCAGATGCCTAGACTGTTACTACTAAAAGAAGACATGCAAGCATTTGAATATTTAAGTGGCAACATTATGATTAATATGAATATTAGTGGTAGTAATAAAAATATATATTATAATTGTATACTATCACCATTCTACCTCCATAATATTCATTAACACTCCAGTCTCAGAAAATAGCACAAAAGCTTGTATTTAAAATAGCCACCATGACTGAGAAAAATATTCTTAGCAACAGAAGAATGAAAAGGTCCAGGGACAATGTGATCAAGGCTGCTTTTCGTTTTGATTCCCAAATGGACAATGAATACACACACACACACACACACAACACACACACATGCACACACACGTATATGTGGACATACACGCAAACATACTCAAACTGAAGCAGGGGAGGGGAAAGTGTAGACTGAAACAAAATATTGTACTTATCCCACCCTAAGCTAAAAGAAAGGGGTTACAAGGGAAAGAGTAATCTGCTTAGGAAAAGAAACTATGGTAAACAAAAACAGTAGCAATGTTACCCCAAAGTATGTATGTATGTATGTATGTATGTATGTATGTATGTGTGCGTGTGTATATATATATATATATATATATATATATATATATATATATATATATATATATATATATAAGTTCCCACAATTAGGAGTTGAAAAGGAAAGAGGTGGTGAGAAATAACCAGGGCAAGGGAGGTTTGTGATGCACATTCATTAATAAGCAAAGAGTGACTGCAAGATCCTTTTAAATCGGAGAAAGCACCCCTCTAGAGGATTGATTGCCAAGTAATAAAATGGGCAGGATATGAAAGTGTGACTCATGTGAATCTTGTGTCTGGTGCCAGGGAGAATGTGTATAATGCTGCTTTGATACAGAGTTCCTTGAGTGCTGAGTGGCCTAAAACCTTGGCACTTTCACACACATCTACCTGCATGCATACTCTGACCCTGTCACCATACAGCCCAGCACAGGAGAAAGGTATTTTCTCTTCAGTGAAGCAGAATGTGGAAACTCAAGTTTTATTAATAATAGCAACTTAAAGAGTCTTTGATTTTAGATTTTCTGTTGACATCTCATACTGGATTCCAAATGAGCTCTCTCTGTTGTACTGGGTAAGGTTCTTAGATTTGTTCAGGAGAAAATAACTTTCTCTTATTTCTTTAAACGGTTGATGGGAAGAAGTTTGTGGTGACTACTAGATGAAAAATTCTTCTAGGCTGGCTAGAATTTAGTGAGTTGATTCTAGGCTACTGTCCTCAACTTTCCACATGGATGAACTAAGTTGAACAGCAACTAAAATACTGCTTCATTTATTTGTTTTGGCTACATCTGATGGAACATGGGGCTATTCCCAGCTCAGTGCTTGGGGATTAATCCAGTGGTACTTAGGGGGCCAGATGGTGCAGGGGATCGAACTTGGGGCTCCCCAAGCAAAGCATGTGCTCAGCCTTCTGAGTTCTCTTATCTCTCTGGCCCAGTATGCATACAAGTATTTTTTATGACAATATTGGCCCAGTATTGTCCTAAAATTCACATGGAACCTGGAATATAAAATCTAATTCAGGAAAGGCACAAGTTTTGAATCGGATTCTCTGGATTTCAGTTGTCAAAATTGCATGGCAATAAAATAGCCGCTGGGAGAAGTCCAAGTCAGAGAACTAGTCTGCTTTACAGGCCTGAGTCTCTGCTGCAGGATTCCTTTCTCCCTTTGCCAACCTCTTCCTTTTGTGACTTTCTCATATAGACCTCAATCAATACTTCTACAGCTATTTCAGTGTCCAAAGAAAAATGTAGCCAATTACGTGCCAACTTTAAATGTACTTTTATCTCACTGCTTTTCTTTCTAGTCAGGTGTTTAATAATAACAAATAGTAACAAAGGTTTGGGGGGTTGTTATTTCTTTTTTTTATTACTTAAGATATTCAGTGGCTTTTGTCTTCCTAGCGTCAGCAGTAACGTCAGAGGATTGTATCCAAGGAGCTAAATGTGCAGGACCCAGGGTCAGAGCAGCTGAATACACCAACCTCAGAAAACACAGACAATGAATTGCAAATGACACTCAAAACAAAACGAGAAAAAAAACCTTCACACAGAAAACTACAAAAGAACTCTACAGACACTGAATTGGCTTTCTGTACACACTGATCCTGCTTAACTGTGTGTGGTAACTAACCAAACGTTTCAGAAAACTCATGGCTTCACAAAATAAAGGCTTTCTTTTTCTTCCTGTAGAAAAGGAAGTGACTAAAAAAAAAAAACAAAACACCCAAAATATTATTTCTTTACTTCTAGTTTCTTCTTTAAAAATAAAATAAAAAAGACTCTCAAAAGTGGAGATAGATAGAGGCAGCCTTTTTTTTTGTTTCAGTCTTCAAACACTAAACAGTGGCATTGGCGATAAAGTGATTAGTCTTCCGTTAATTCTGCTGAAGATTCTGCACAAAAGGTGCATTGTTTCAGCTGGGATTCACATCATGAAACAAAATGGTTTGGTAAACCCAGGCGAAGTGATAGCCCTTTCATGACACACAGGGTTCCGTACTGTATATCTCCACTTGTTAGCAAGTCAGAAGCACAAGCGGGAAATCGGCCTGCTCTGCTGCCGAGGATGAATGGGAGACGCTGAATTGATGAGCTGCTGTTTAGATTTTCCCACTGGGAATCATTCTGAACTGTCCAGGCATTACATCATTCAGGTAAATGGGAATAGGACAACATGCCTCTTATTTCTTCATGCAAAACCAAGAGCCATATAAAATCTCGGAAGAAAATATACACTATATGTAAGGAAATCTAGGATTTTTAAGTCATGGATGTTCAGTTGTAGCCAAATATAGGATGGTAAGTATTGTGGCTAAATAGAGCTGATTTTTGTAACAGAGAAGTTAACTGCTTTCTGGCTGACATCCACAAACACTACAAAAACCTTTGATAGTTTCTTTATGTTGTTCCTTGCATCATACTTTAAATCACAGCAGACAGGTCAAACTGATGTCATCATCATAAGGATCAATTTTATTAAATATATTAGTAGGATTATGGCTATTTTTAAATATTTCCAAAAAAGTTTATAAGCAGAGTCAGTGGGCTCAGAGGTAGAAATGTTAATGTATAACACCTTGAATTCAAGAGCCAGCACTGGGTAAAAAAAAAAAAGTAAGAAAATAATTTTTTAGTCAGTATTCTCTTTATCAATTTGAAAATAGAAATCAAATTTCTTTATGCATTTTCTTTTATTTAGGATACCTCTTCAGCACACCCTTCTACTCATACACTAAAGAACACCATCAAATGAAGTGCTAAGTCTTGCCTATGCAGTGTTTGTATTTTTATGCCTTCCAATACACCGTCTGTTAAGGCAAAGCTTCAGCTCTATTTAGAAAAATAATCTCTCTATAATCAAACTGAACTTCTTCCTTGGGTTTGCTTAAGCCTTGGCTACCATTCTATAATGGCATTTATTACAGTATATTGAAATGTTATTCGATTTGTTGGCCTCTCCTATTAGAGTTAAAAGGTCTTGGAGGACTAAGCTCTATTTCATCAATATTTTCAGTTTCCAAATTCAGTGTCCAGCTTATAACTGATGTTCAGTGAATGTTATGAGTAGGAGAAAAATGTATGTGTCATGAAGTGGATGTTTGAGAAACTATTGAAGCAACTGCAGGGATGTAATAATGGATTCAATGATTGTCATCTAGAGCAGATGTTTTCAACCACCAGTTGATGGATGGTTTGCAGGTGTAAAAAGGGCAAAAGCCACTGATTTAAACAATTATTAAGTATATTCCAATGCACACCATGCATCTTTATCTCTTTTATATTTTTTTCTCTTACCTTCAGTTTTTCACCTATGCTTTGTAATTCTCCTAGTAAATAACATATTCTATAGGGTTTCTCTTTACAGCTCCCCTTCAAAACCGTGACATTTATTACAGGAGCATATTTGCTCAATGGAACAATTTCAGAGAGGATTTCTACAATTTTATTTGTACATAACTACAAGTACTGCACAGGCAACTGTTCCACAGGCAACTCTATGGGGTTGCATACCCTCAAGTGTCAGTAATACTTGACTTGGTACACCTGAAATCCTTGTAAGAATAAAGATATTAAGTCTTATTATTTAAGTATTTGCAATAAAATTGAAGGAAATCTCACCCATAGCTTGCTTTCCCATGGCACATTGATATGTGTTTCTTGGAGACTGGTTATGATGAGGGTATGGGATCAGGCCCGCACAAACACCAAGAAGAGTGAAGGGTTCAATCTCCAAGTGGGTGGTATCTCTACAAAGTGAATAAGAATTAGATGTGTGAAGCACCAAACATTAAAAGAACTATCTCTTAAAGAATATAGAGATATTACCATGTAGCTCCCCAAGGAGACATAGAGTTTACATAAACTTATACATAAGTGTATATTCACAAACATAAAATTTACTTATAAAACATTAAAAATACAATAAATCTAATAATAAGCTCTGAAAACAATAGAAACAATCCTATTAAAATTGATAAAAATAAAATCATAATAAATATAAAATCTTCTTTTAAGGAAAAAATGCTAATTATTTGTAGAAATGCTAGAAAAGGGAGATAGTAAAGAATGCCTACATATAAGGAAATAATTCCTATGTACTAATACATTACATAAGTTATTTTTCCTCATTTTTCTAACTTTTATCAGTGAGAGTTATAGCACCACTTTAGCAAGAGGAAAGTAATATGGTAATTTACTGTAGACCAATGCGAAATCAGTATCATAACCATTAGCCAAATGTCACTGAGGAGCTCTTGCAAGATAAGAACAGTTATCATGGGGCAAATGAATTTAAATCATTTAATTTACCTTAAAATGAAACCCTAAAAATAGCTTAGTTATTTAAAATTATTCAGTTCAGGTCAAGTCTTTTTTACGTAGGTTTGTAACACCTTGCATTTGGAAATCTACCATACTGTATTCTTTTGTTCTGTTTTGTTTTAGGGTCACACTCAGCAATGCTCAGGGGTTACTCCTGGATCTGCACTGAAATCACAAACAGGGAGAACCATATAGGCTGCCTGGGATCGAACCAGGGTCAGTCACATGCAAGGCAAACACTGTACTATTGCTCCAGCCCCTAATATGTAACCTCTACCCCAACTTGCAGCATATTTTACCTGGATAGTGAGACCCTCCCACATCTGGAAGGGGTCTGTGGTTGGAATTGAATTGGGGTGGCCTAGGGGAGGGTTAGAAATAGAAGCAGCGGGAAGGACAGAGGCAGCATGGAGAGATGAGAGACAGGATAGATGCAGGAGCAGGAAAGAGGCTGCTTAGCTTAGAAGCCATGTGGGATATGCACATGGAGGTTAGGGCCTTATTAATAAAACTTTATGTCTCCTAAAACTTCAACTGACTGCCTGTGGGTTATTTCTTCGCAGTCATCCTGATACTTACAGGCCATAGGGGCTGCAGGTGCCAGGACTAACGAGAAAGGCCTCACCATCCATCACCATGTACTGTTGGGACTATATAATTAATAATTAATACAATACTAGTATACTGTATTTTTACTAAACTATTTGCTATTTATAATGTACACAAGAGTAAAGTGCCCTATAGGTGCTAGAAATCTTGATTACTTCCATAATCTATTTTGGCAGAAAATCTCAATTTGGTTAAGCTACATCAGTTGCCTTTTGGGGGAGGTGGGGGGGAATGGGCCTCATCTGGTGACGCTCAGGGGTTACTCCTGGCTATACGTTCAGAAATATCTCCTGGCTTGGTGACCATATGGGACGCCGGGGGATTGAAAAGCAGTCCGTCCTGCCTGAGTCAGCTGCGTGCAAGGCAAACGCCCTACCACTGCGCCATCACTCAGGCCCCTGGCTGCTTATTTTTATGTTGGAGACTGGTCCCAAGGCCAGTATTAGAGAAAGCATGTACTCTATATCCTTGGCCTCGACACCAACATTTTGAACAGGGTAGAGCAACTAGACAATTTTTAGGCCTTTGCTGACAGTAATGCAGATCACATCCAAGATTTGTGGTATTTTATTCACATAGTTCTGATGTATGAAAAATAATTCCAATGATTTATAGTACTTTTGAAAATAAGTAATTTTCAAGATAGCCCAATCCGGGGCGGGGCGGTGGCGCTAAAGGTAAGGTGCCTGCCTTGCCAGCGCTAGCCTTGGACGGACCGCGGTTCGATCCCCCGGTGTCCCATATGGTCCCCCAAGCCAGGAGCAACTTCTGAGCGCATAGCCAGGAGTAACCCCTGAGCGTCACAGGGTGTGGCCCAAAAACCAAAAAAAAAAAAAAAAAAAAAAAAAAAGATAGCCCAATCCTTCATAGAAAATTAGTTGCAATGTACATGGTAAAAAGACTCACTTAGCCAATTAGATTTTGTTTGCTTGTTTGTTTTTTGTTTTTTTAGGCCCATACCCAGCCCCAAATCACTCAGGGATTACTCCTGGCTCTGAGCTCAGAAATCGCCTCTGGCTCTGGGGACCATATGTGATGCTCAGGATCGAACCTGCATCTGTCCTGCGTCAGCTGAATGCAAGGCAACTGTCCTAACACTCCGGCCCAAGATTTTTATTTTTATTTTTATTTTTTTTTTTTTGGTTTTTGGGCCACACCCGGTAACGCTCAGGGGTTACTCCTGGCTATGCACTCAGAAGTTGCTCCTGGCTTGGGGGACCATAAGGGATGCCGGGGGATCGAACTGTGGTCCGTCCAAGGCTAGAGCAGGCAAGGCAGGCACCTTACCTCTTGCGCCACCGCCCGGACCTTAGATTTTTTTATTTTTAAGATAAACTTCTTTTTCTTTTTCATGGTTTTTGGGCCACACCCGGCAGAGCTCAGAGATTACCATATTTTCCGGCATATAAGACAACTTTTGAAACAAAAAAAAGTCAATCGAAAATAGGGGGTCGTCTTATACGCGAGTATATCCCGAAAAATGTTTCAATATGCCACTAAATTAAAATTGTCTGAATATTGCCACAAAACGAATTTTCCAACTCGATCCTGCACCAATCACTGCAAGGCTGCTCCGACCACCTCTCTAACTCAGCCAATGCGAGCAGGCTTTTTATGCATGCAAATTAGACAATGTTCTGGACCCAAATCTACACTGTTAAAAGCCTGCTCAGATTGGCCAGAGTCAGAGAGGAAGTCTATTACAGTATAACCTTTGAATTTGCTTGTGATTGGCTCACTGTGGTACATACAGTTGCAGCACAGGAACGTTCTGTCTGATACAGCGAATATAAGCCTAAACCTATGTTTTAACTGCAAAATTAGGGGTCGTCTTATAAGCCCAGTCATCTTAATACGCTGGCAAATGCGGTACTTCTGGCTCCTTCCTTAGAAATCACTCCTGGCAGGATCAGGAACCATGTGGGATGCGGGGGTGGAACCTGGGTCAGCTGTGTGGAAGGCAAATGCCCTACCTGCTGTGCTATGGCTTCAGGCCACGGATACACAAATTTTAAATTATGCCCATATTTGAATAGAAATGATGCCTTCCCAGTAAACAATGACCCAGTTTCACAGCTTCACAGATTAATCAGTTTCACAGATTAATCACAGAAGAGATATAAAGTCAAGCCAATCTGCTGAACCCTATTGGCCCAGTTCTACAGATTCTGGAGTTTCCAAACTGTGTGGTCATATATGTGGCTGGACAACACCTCCAAATTCCACAATACTGACAGCTCAGTAGGAGCAAAGCAAATTATACAGAAAAGTAGCTTAGAAGTTACCTAAGCTCAATAAACAAAAACAGGAAAGAACACAAAGACTCAACTAGCAATGAACAGCTCAGTAAACCCTGAGATAATGAATTTAATACCCCCATGTTCGATAAAACAACTTTCACAAATTTTCTTTCACTAAAATATTTTTGATATTCCATTAACCATGTTGTTGTAACAAACAATATGAAATAAAATTATTTTGTGTCTGCTAAGGGTGCAGTGAGTGGGTGGAAAGGTCACACTGATGAAAGAGAAAAGTGGCAGAATTGGTATAGAAATATCGAATGTTCAAAAATACAGTATTATTAACAACTTTGTAAACATGAGGTTTAAATAAAGTTAAAAATTTTTTTAAAAAAGAAATAATGCCTTCTATATTATCTTTGTTTGAAGAGCAGCTTTGGCCTTAGGACCTAGCCTAATCTCAATCCTAAGGCATCTAAAGCCTTCCTCAGCAGAGAGAGTAAAGGACCTCAGTTCTAATACTTGTGTGTTGTTGCTTTTTTCTTTATAAAAAAAAAAAAAAAAAAAAGGAACCATTTAGTGACATTTTGTAACCTAAAATAAAACAAAATTTGATTTAAATGTACTCTACTGTTTAAGTACTAGCAATCAGACATTCTCATGTAAATCTTTTATTTAGATGTGAAGATTAGGGTGAGCTAAAAAGGAAGAAGATAAACACTAAAGTTGTTATTTTTGTTTGTTTTTTGGTGTCTGGGTCATACCTGCCAGCACTCAAATCGGTCCTGGCAGGCTCAGGGGACCACATGGAATGCCGAGATTCGAACCACTGTCCTTCTGCATGCAAGGCAAATGCCTTACCTCCATGCTATCTCTCCAGCCCCATAAAGTTGTTAGTTTTTATAACAATAACATACATAAATATCATGTGTTGGATAGAGTGCTTCCTTTGCAAGCAGTAGATCTGGATTTCAACCTTAGCATCCCATATAGTCCCCTGAGCCCCACCAGCAGTGATTACTGAGTAGGGATTTAGAAGTAATCCTTGAGCATGCCAGGTATGGTCTTAAAACAAACAAATAATAAAGATCATGTGTTACCTATTAATTATTGAAAATCCAAATAGAGTATGATTTACAAAAAGAGAGACTAATAGTATTAACAGTTATTATTACCATAAATTTCCATCCTGAACAGGAATTCAAATATTTATCAGTAGAGAGCAAGCTAAAGAAACTACATATTCAGATAATATAATAAAGAAAACCCTAAATAGTATGCAGCTGTATCCATTATATTACTAATATGAAAAATATTAAAAACAAAAATTTTAATGTTAATTGTAAAGATCAAAGTTCTGAAAATAGCCATTGTCTCATTCTTGTATAGGATCATGCACATAGTATACTTATATTCACTTTAAAAAGCCTATTTTTATATATAAAAAAATGTCAATGGACTGGAGAGACAGTACAATGTCTATGCAAGCTTGCCTTCCATAGTCAAACTGGGTTTCATCCCCAGCAATCCATATGGTCTTCTGAGCACAAATAGGAGTAACCCCTGAGTGCAAAGCTGGAAGGAGGGTCTATGCAGGAGGGACAAGAGAAGGGACAGCACCACTCTTGTTTTGTAGGAACAGACCTCTAGGAAAACAAAAGAAAAATAGGAGACTTTTTCAAGAATCAAAGGAGACATGGCAGCAGCCTGGACTGAGTGGGCAGGTAGAGCTAGGAAAAAGAGCTAGGAATCTGGGTAAATTTTGTAGGTCCATATGAACTGTAAAGGTTTATCTATAGGTATAGCTAACAGGGGCATCAAAACTAAAACAAAGTAACTGAAGGATGGAATTGGTTTTACAGTAATCCTAGGTAGCATTATTGTCAATCAACTCTTACACTTTGAAAGAAAAAAAAAATTAACTGAGGCCTTGACAGGAAATAAGGTACTTGTTTTGCATCCGGCTGATCCTTGTTTGAATCCTGGCCACTACAGATGGTCCCCAAGCCATCAGTGGTCACTTCTAAGCAGAGGAGCCAGGAACAGGCCCTGCCCACAACTCGGGGAGGCTCAGCATCCCTTCCCCATTGGCCAAGTTTTCCTGAGTATTATTTATTTGCTTGTTTATTTTTATTTGGGGGCCATACCTGGCAGTCTCAGGGCTTACTCCTGACTATACTCTGGGATCACTTCTAGCGAGACTTTGGGGACTTAAATGTGGTGTTTGGGATTGTAATCAGGTTATCCTCTTGCAAGGCAAGCCCTAACTGCTGTATATCTTTCTAGCCCATAATAAAACAAAAACAAAGTGTTATAGTACATATGCCAGCAGAAAACAGAAAAGAACTTGCTTCTAGTTGAAGACACAGTTATCAGGTGGTATTATTAAATTCCCTAATTTTTTTTAACAATATAACTGCCAAAATTCCAATTTTAGGTAATTGTCACATGCATTAAACAGCAAATTTTAGGTACACCAGTCACATGCATTAGATAGCAAATATTAAAATGTCCTTTAATGTACTCCAAATGAAATACAGATGTCTCTAAAAATATCACTGTTCAAGAAGAAACATCATGAACATATTATCATCTCATGTTTATGCTACACATACGTTAGGAGCTATCTTTACAACATACTATTCAGGGAATTCCACACTGACAGTAAGCTTTCAGATATCTGCAGACAAAATCCTCTCTAGAAGAGCTTAATAAAATCTTTTCCTAGGGTAGTGTGTGTGGGGGGGCGGGGGGGCTGGGTATGCTCAAGAGATCTTGAAGTGCTAAAGAATGAAGTATGGCTCTTGCATGAAAAAAACGTGTTCCAGCCATGAGCTATTGCCCCAGCGGCTGAAATCAATATATATTTACAAAACCTGATTAATTAGGTTAATGTTGGCTGAGAAGGTTTTTTTTGTTTTGTTTTGGGGCGATACCTGATGACAATCAGAGGTTACTCTTGGTTATGTGCTCCAAAATCGCTCCTGGCTTGGGGGACCATATGGGATGTCAGGGGATCAAACCAGTCTGTCCTAGGTCAGCTGCATGCAAGGCAAACACCCTACCACTGCGCCACCGCTCGGGCCCTGATTCATCAGAAGTTTTATAGCTTTATACCAATTAATAATGTGATGTCATTATAAAATAGTATACAGCTCTTCTAGTAGTACTTATTAAGATTATGCTATAGCAGAATTGGAGATGAAATGAACAAAGAAGGTATACTTTCTAGTTCAAGAATGAATAACTATAGTTATTCTAGATCCTACTTACTTATTAATTGTGTGTTCATAGAGTGCAATGTTACAATCATTTTCTTCGTTGACATCTAAATACTCGACCAGACTCTCATGTAAGAAATCTTCAAAATTCCTGGGGAAACATTGGTGAGACAGATGCTATTAAAAAAGCATTTTATTAAAGGATTTTGTGGAGAATACTGTTTTTTTTTTATTTTGGCCCATAACATTTTACACTTTCAATGTATCAATACTCAGGGAAAACTGAAAGACATTATTGTTAGAATGATTACAAATCAGTAAAGTAAAACAGAGTAATATCTATAATTCTTGTCAATCTAGTTCTTACCATCTAAAATATCTACAATGACATTAGAAATTGTATGATGAGAAAATCAGTGCCTACATGTAATAGCATATTGCCAGGAGCTTTTCTCCTTATAGACATACTTAACAGTTTACTAACATAGTCTAACACTATAGTCCTCGTGATCTAACTGATAAACACTTAGCAACATCCAAGCAACTTTACACAAAAAATATGCTTCTAGTACTTAGGTGTTTTTGAAGAGGAGAAATTAAGTCTAAGGGTGGAAACACACTTTCCTTGAAGCTGAGGTCAAATAGTGTTATTTCTAATTAAATCATGAAAATGAGCATTAAGGTGCTTGAGAAGTTTTACTTTGGGCCACTTACCTGTACCCTTGAGCCAACTCCTCCATATGCTTATTTGTGACTGCAGACTTCTGCTTCTTAACAATGATGTAGGGCCTGCGACAGAAAAAGAACAAATTCAAAGCAGTTTAACAGCATTTTAATAGAAGTTGACCACAGTAAAATGAGAGAAGCAAGACATATAATCCAACTTTTTGAACTGCTTGAGGACAAGGCCTTCCTGCACTCTGCCTACTCCTGTCTCCTCAGCACCTACACACATACCAGCACTGTGTGTGAATATGTATATGTCCATGTTACACACACACACACACACACACATACACAAACACACAACATTTGTGGCAAGTTTTCAAGAAAAATCACGTTTAGTTGAAAAGGCAAACAAAAGTTTACTCAATAAAAAGAAAGAAAATCTTTAATATAATTTTCTGTAGTAAATTTTTTAAATTATATGCTTCACACCAAATACACCCTCTGATTCCACTCTAGGAATACATGGCCTCCTACCAGGGTACCAGGGGGTGAGGATGACTATAATAGACAACAATGGTCTCTGTGCAAGGACCTGACAAACATCAGTGCTTCAGAGTGGCTCGATGAAGGATAAGCATCATGGGGCCACACTATCTGGGCTGACTAAAGCTGCACATGACTGAAGTACATGGCTGTAATCTGGAAAGAACAACACTCCACTCAGTGCTGTGCAGGGAGTGATATAACAGGTAGAAGACAGAAGCAGCTTTTGGGCTCTGTGGGCCAGATGAACCTGTAACTGTCAGTGGTGATTCATTCGGAGGGCTTCACCACTGCAAGGAAACTACAGCACAAAGGATGGCATGTGGCATGGAAATGTCATGGGCTGTTGCTATTTGGATAAGCTGCTCTTGGAGCGAAGCAAGTCACCCTCAGACACTTGTTCACACTACCCTAGAGTCCAAAAAACTATCTGAGGACTAATGAGCACTTTTAAACAATTCAGAAGAGGAGCTGCACAATTACAAAAAGAAGGAGCACAAGTTACAGAAAAAGTGAACTGGATGGGGGCTGGAGAGATAGCACAGTGGTAGGGCATTTGCCTTGCATGCAGCTAATCAAGGACAGACGGTGGTTCGAATCCAGGCGTCCCATATGGTCCCCTGTGCCTGCCAGAAGTGATTTCTGAGGGCAGAGCTAGGAGTAAACCCGTGAGCACTGCTGAGTATGACCCAAAAACCAAAGCAAACCAACCAACCAACCAAACAAAAAAGCCCCAGAAATACTGGGTGAACATTTCATGGATATCAGTATAACCTGGAAATCAAGGGCTCTTCTTAGTAGGAAATCAGAGCAACTTGGCCCTTCATTCTGGGGCTGCAGTTTAGTCATGTTAACTCAGGTCAAGAGACTGAGCAATATAGATAGAAATAGAAATAAGAGAAGGAGGAATCATCATATTCAACTACCTGTTTTCTCTAACTCTATTCAAGAGAGTCTATGAATTCTTCTTGACAGATCTACATACAGCATTGCAAAATTATGTTAAAATAAATTTTTAGAATATACTATATTTTATTGGGAAGAATAAAAGAAGAAACCTAGAAAGATGTCATTTTTTTCCCAGACTTAATTGGACCATATCATTAATAGTTATAACTAATCAAATACGTATGCTTGGGAGGCTACAGGGCATACAAACACCTCATATCCATGAGTTCTTGGGACAGTTCAGGGTGGGGTGATTATTATTTTTATGTATATTTTTACAACCAAGAAAATCCAGCTGAGAGTCTGGAAGGATAGTACAGTGATAGGGCATTTGCCTTGCATGTGACTGACCTGGACGGGACCAATCTGGGTTTGATCCCGGGCAACCTATTTGGTGTGTCCCCCCCCACCCCAGCCTACCAGGAGCAATTTCTGAGCACAGTCAGGTGTGGTCCAAAAACAAACAAACAAACAAACAAACAAAAAAACTGAAAACAACAGCTGAGGTAAGAAATTCATAGTCCCACAGACCAATGAGTAGAAGTGAGAATTCAAGCATAGCAGAATATTAATAATTAGGGCTCTCTGGTTGCAAAAGGTACTTATTAAAAGCAAATGACTCTACTAGTTGAATAAGAATAAAGGAAAAGGGTGAAATGCTCAGCTTCAGGAAGAAAAGGTGCTAGAATAGCCCCAAGGATCCCAAGGAAGGCACAAGGGACAGTCTCTCAAAGTACTGCTGTGATGAGTAAGTTCCAAGCACTCCCTCCCTAGAGTTACTCTACTTGGTCCTAATTCTATCAGGAGACAGCCAGACTTTGCTTGGATCACAGGCTTGATATCTGGCTGGGCAGGAGTTTCCAAAAGTAGATGAGGTGACTGGATGGGAACAGATGCTGGAGAGATAACAAGCAGTGGCTTTCCCATATGCACAGAGCACCAGGCCCTAGCTCTTTACCCTCCTCTAATTAGTGCTGCCACATAACTGTGTCCTAATCCTACCTAACCTGTACAGAGAATGACTTAGTAAAATAAGTAAAGGCTTATGAAAAAGACATAAAAGCTTTAGCTCATACCCTCACATAACCACCTGAAGAGACAGTAAATCATTTTCATCTCTGTGACCTCACCTCCTTTCCTCTTTCATCCAAGTAGTAAAATCTTACTGGTTCCTTAAATCTCAGTTCATAGGAACAGAATGTAGTTTGTGAAACAATGACTGATAGACACAAATTAATTCTTAAAGCACTTCTGAACTAAAAACAGACTCCATTATCTAGTTTTGGTAAATTACTACATCTCCTAAATCCCACTTATTAATTTATTAAATAAAAATAATGACCCGGGGGCCTTAGTGGTGACAAAGTGGTAAAGCTTTTGCTTTGTATGCAGCAGACCCAGGACAGACCTGGGCTAAATCCCTGGGCATCCCATATGATCCCTCGAGCCTGCCAGGAGCTATTTCTTAGTGCAAGCCAGAAGTAACCCCTGAGAGCTGCCAGGTATGGCCCAAAATGAATAAGTAAAAAAAAAAAAAAAATTTTAAAAGAAAATAATGCTCCATTTTTCTAAGGCTAAATATAGCCAAAGCCTTTAATAAAGTAATAATTAGTCACCAGCAATTGCTACCAGTATCACTAGGAGTTTTCTGTGATTATTTCCGCTTTGTCAGCAGCCTGAGGGCAGGACTAACTTCCCCAGAATCTTTGAGTCCTCCTTATCTAATATGCACATTCATAAGTTACTTGCTGAGGACAGGAGCAATAGTATACAAGGCAGGGTATTTTCCCTGCATATGACTGATCCAGGTTCGATTCCCGGCATACAATATGGTCCCCTAACCCACCAACAGTAACCCCAGAGCAATGCTGGGTGTGGCCCAAAACAAAAAACATGTAAGTATTTGCTAACTGAATCAAATTTACCTAAATAATGGAAGAGATTACTGTAGAGGTAAAAGTCTATTTTCTCCCCAAGTAGACATGAAGAGATTATAAAATATAAACAACAACAAAAACCAAAACCTTGTTAGCAGCATATACCTGCACAACCTTCCTCCATCAGAGGAAATATAAACACATCGATCTGTAAGATTTGTTGAGATGGAAACAAACTCATTGATATATCCTGCTCTCCGCATCAATCGAAATGTATTCACTAGTTTCTTATGGTCACGAATGACACCCAAGATGTTACCTAAGAAAAAAGAAGCGAAGATACTTAAGATGGGAATGAAAAACTAATCTAATTAAGCTTAAAATATTCACAAAATGGAAAGGATAGGCAGCACTGAGCAGTCATTTGAAAATCCTGTTCCTCACATCTGCTGCCAGTGGGGAAGTGGCCCAGGGGAATAGTTAGGGGTAGTGAGGAATGTGGAGCCTCAGCGCGTATACTGGACCAGGCTAAGTACTGCTGGGAAAGCTGGTCTCATCTTGCTCATCATCTGTCAGCACCATCCTGGGAATAGAAACACAGGGCCCAAGCCTCTGGTTTTTACACAGCCTCCATCTTTTCCACACAATCAATGTTGGGCCACCTCAGTTGATCTTATCTGCAGCACTCAGAACTTAGCCTGCCCCCTCAGAAGTGCTCATTTTATCAACCTCTATGAAATGGGAAACTGAGCTTCATGTGTAAGGGGCAGTGTGTGAATCCTGAGGGGTACGAGATGAATGCACTGTTGGCTGCTCAGACACCCACAAGGAGGAAGTCAGTTATAGCCCAACAGAGATGTTGAGTCCTCTTTTTCACCAGCGCTTGCAGTACAGGGGTAATGCCTCACAGAGCAGAAAGCAGCAGGAGAAGGTGAAGGAGCTAAGCTGTAAGCATGATTACACTGATGAGAGGACAGGTAATTACACACCAAACGTAGAGAAGCCAAGCACATTTACTGCTGGATCTCTGGAGAGGTGGAAAGGGAATGGGAGAGAAGCAAGAAAAAATGATCTAAAGGAAGGTTGGCTGAACATAGTTCTTAAGTAGCCATTATGAAGGACTAATTTGGTCATTTTGTAGCATGGCTCAGATATTGAGTACTATGTTGAGTCTTATTTCACTGTAGATATACTGGCAGCCAAAAAAAGGTTAAGCGATTTCTCAGCATAGAGCCAGGAGTAACTCCTGAGCACTGCCGGTTGTGACCCAAAACCCAAAAACCAAAAAGAAGCAGCCAGTTTGGATAAAGTTACCCTTCTGTTCTAACCCTAAGAATCTGAATGGAGGGCCCGGAGAGATAGCACAGCGGTGTTTGCCTTGCAAGCTGCCAATCCAGGACCAAAGGTGATTGGTTCGAATCCGGTTGTCACATGGTCCCCCGTGCCTGCCAGGAGCTATTTCTCAGCAGACAGCCAGGAGTAACCCCTGAGCACCACCGGGTGTGACCCGAAAACCAAAAAAAAAAAAAAAAAAAAAAGAATCTGAATGGAGTGAACAATGGAGCAATTGTTGTTACCATTTCAGTCTTTTAAGGACTACCTAAATACATGGATAGAAATGGGACTCCTCGAGCAAGGAAGATATCACAGAGGGCTTTAGCAGCTCCTTCACATGCAAGAGCCCATTTCCATACCCAGGGTCCTATGGGAAAATAACCTCAAATGCACACATTTCCCCACTGAGCACAAGGCTGGAAGTAACCCTCAAGCATGAGATATGGCTCAGAAACAAACAAACAAACAAACAAACAAAAAGATTCCCTACATCTCTCTAATAGACTATTTAGGATGCCCAAGTCCCCGTAATATACTTACCATTGAGAAAAACAAGAAACACATTTGGGTAAGACAGTTCTTCCCCACATAAAAGATTCACATCTTCTACACCCAGGTTGCTGGCTAATTTAACAATGGGGCCGTCTTCCATGTCAGTTGTGATGTGTGTCATAAGGGCCAAGTTTTTAACCAGACCACATGCCTGAAATAAGAAAAATTATATTTCTAAGCATGAACATTAGTGATAAAGTTAGTGCTCTAAAAATAGCTCACCACTTTGCTGTCAGCAACACAAAGCATAGTGCCAGAATACAAAAGCCTTAATGAGGTACATGCCTCTTAACCCAGGTGAAGTTCTCCTCAGGTAAAAGGCAAGGATACAAATATAGATTTATCCATAGAAATTTGGGGCATAGCAAAATCTGTGATGGCAAGGATAGAATCGTAAGTGCTGAAAAAAAACAAACAAACTGACTTTACAAATGCTATTCCCAAACAACAGATAACCAGTCATTAAGATGACACTGTATAAAAACTATAAAGAGTTAGGGCCAGAGAGAACATGCGTATCTTGCATAGATCCAAGCTGGTTGGATCCCTAGTATCACATATGGTTCCCTCAGTCCTCTCTGAATACAGAGCTAGGAGGAGTAAACATTGAACACTAGTGATGAGGCCCAAACCCACCTCTGCACCACTCCACCCCATCCTCCCAAAAAATTTTTTGGGGGCCGGGTGGTGGCGCAAGAGGTAAGGTGCCTGCCTTGCCTGCGCTAGCCTTGGACGGACCGCGGTTCGATCCCCCGGCATCCCATATGGTCCCCCAAGCCAGGAGCAACTTCTGAGCTCATAGCCAGGAGTAACCCCTGAGCGTTACCGGGTGTGGCCCAAAAACCAAAAAAAAAAAAAAATGTTTTGTTTTTGGTTTTTGGGCCACACTTGGCGGTGCTCAGGGGTTACTCCTGGCTATCTGCTCAGAAATAGCTCCTGGCAGGCACGGGGGACCATATGGGACACCGGGATTCAAACCAAACACCTTTGGTCCTGGATCGACTGCTTGCAAGGCAAACACTGCTGTGCTATCTCTCCGGGTCCCCCCAAAATTCTTAAACTTTTAGATAACCAAAAAGAATTATAAGAAATCTAAACAAGTAATATAGCAAGTAGGAAAAACAACAACAATACTTGAGATGTATATACTATATCTTCAAATCTTAAAAACCGTCTGTTGTTTAGATACCTAATACACAAACTATATACTTTATTGAAATAGCTAAACCAATCTTTAGGAAATATAATGTTCAAAGCCTCAGATGTGAAAGCCATGCAAATTTAACAAGTTGCATAATTTTTCTGTGAATTCCATATGGTTTAGATAAATTAGAATAACAATGATAGTCCTAAAAAAAAAAAAAAACCAGAACACTACATGGAATTCTATTTTTCTTTTCTTCTTCATCTGGGGCCTCATTCTTAATATGTCTTATATTGGATACTTGGGATATTGTTTAACCCAATAAGGTCTCTTACTCTTAAGTTTAAAACATGTATACATACACAAACATATGCATGTGTATACATGCATATGTGTACATACATAATGTGTACATGTGTGCACACATACGTATACACATATGCATGTATATGTGTATATATATTTTTTAGTGAAAGGGATTAAACTCAGGGCCTCACACACATCATGCACAAGAGGATGTGCTCTTCTGCTAAGTCATATCCCAGACCAAAGCCTAAAATTTAGAAGGAATAATACCAAATAAAATAAAAAGTGGTTCCATGAAGAAGGGCCCTAAGCACAAGTTGTAATAAGCAACATGGAAGCAAACCTATACAAAGCCCTTGGTTTGATGTTTAGATAATTCTTCATGTTTCCTAGGTGAGAAGGTTGGAATCCACTTTAGGTCTTAAGACTATGAACTCCCAGTTTTTGTTCCTCTAGGTACACACTTTATACTTTGTAAAACTAAAGCCAAGAGTGGTAGTTAAAGTGGTAGGGCAGTTGCCTTGCATGCACTAACCTAGGACAGACTGCAGTTCGATCCCCCAGCATCCCATATGGTCCCCAAGCCAGGAGCGAACCCTGAGTGTCACTGGGTGTGGCCCCAAAACAACAAAACAAAACAACAACAACAAAAAAACCCTAAAGCCAGAGAAATGTGGAATGTATCTATTTACATAAAACACAAAATCTAACGCTTCCAAACATTTTGGTTGTGCAATAGTACCAATGCTGTCCTCACAAGCTGCAATGACACGGCCAGAGAGATAGTACAGCAGTAGGGCCTTTGCCTTGTATACACAATGACTGTGCTTCGAATCCCGACATCCCATATGGTCCCCTGAGCTTGGTGGGGGGGCAATTTCTGAGCATAGAGCCCCTCAGTGCTGCCAGGTGTGGCCCAAAAATAAAAATAAATAAACAAACAAACAAACAAGCTGCAACGACACTATTCATTGAGTCAGTGGCTGACCCAAAAGGGATCTGTGGAAAATAAGGAAGAAACAGAACATGCTCAGGATCAGCTGACAGAAATTAAAAAGGCCTCAGAGCCTTACCTCTCCTTCAGGAGTATCTGAAGGGCAGAGCATTCCCCACTGCGATGGCTGCAAGGACCGAGGACCACTCACTTTTCTTGTTTTTTCAAACTGGGAAGAGATTCTTGTCATCATGCCCAGGGCAGATATATAGGATAAACGAGAGAGCACTTGAGTTACTCCCTGACGATCCATTTTAAATCTCTTCAGAGACCAGTTTCCCTGTGATGAGAGAGAACAGATGTGATAACCTCTGATTAATAGATGGCCTGGTACTTTTTTGAGAAAGTCAGTAGAGAAATTGTTATGAAATTAAAACCATTATATATATTCAGAAATAGAAACATCACAACTAAAAGGAAAACTCAGCTGGGTCACTTGTATTTTCTAGGAATGTAACAAATATTACATGTCTAGCAACTACCAGAGAATGCTTTGAATGCTTACATAGCAGTTATTTTCTGAAGAACTAATTATATCTTGTACAAAGCATCTCAACTAGAGATTTCCACTGTAAGTAATAAACTAACATAATACTACCAAGTTTTACACACAACTGAAGGTAAAACTAGCCGGAAGCTCTAAGAGATAATTTCATGTTGGAATGCACAACTACTGGGATGCCTTCCAAAATTAGTCCTAATCAGAGGCAAATATAGCAACAGAAAAAAATGACTCTAATAACAGCTATCAGGGATAATGAATAAACTATAGGCTTCTAAAACAAGGCTAAAAATTACATATATTTAAATTAAGAAATGTTATACATCTTGTTGCTATTTGATTCATATGAAATGAATATTGAACATTAAATTTGCTTTATACATTAAATTAACTGTAACAATGGTATCCTTTTATAGGTGAATTAACAACACAAACTAAATATTCTCAAGGATAATTTAAAGTTTAAGGCTAGAAAAGGCTGATTTTGATAATTCATGATAATATAAATTAATAGTAGAAAATACTTTGACTAGAAAATAAAATTAGAAAATAACATGTCAAAAATAAAATCCAAAATATAAATAGCACTTTTCTTTGGGGATTTAATGAAAGCTTATATTCTTTTGACAGAAAACCATACACAAGAGCATACCATACAATTTCAAGGGTGGATTTATGGATCATTTATTAAAAATCTTTATAGTTAAAACTACTGTTAGGGTTTCACAAAAATATATGGTGATGTGTTTGAACTAAAACATGTATGTTTAGAAGAATCCTTAGAAGTTAAAATGTGCAAGTGCTAGCCAAGGAAGGACCGTGGTTCGATCCCCGGCGTCCCATATGGTCCCCCCAAGCCAGGGGCAATTTCTGAGTGCTTAGCCAGGAGTAACCCCTGAGCATCAAATGGGTGTGCCCCCCCCCCCCAAAAAAAGAAGTTAAAATGTACTCATTGTTACAGGAAAAATACACTTTAGAAAAGGAAATTTTGATAATGTGGAAAATAGCTGAATCCTAGAAATAAACCACCCATTAAGAGAGCAAACACTGGGGCTGAAGCCATAGTCCAGTGGGTAGGGCTCTGGCATATAGCTGACCCAGGTTTGATCCTTGGTATCCCATATGGTCCCCTCAGCACTACAGGAATAATTTCTGAATGTAGAGACAGAGTAACCCTTTAGCAATCACTGGGTATGCTCCCAAAACAAAGACAACAAAAATAAGAGAACAAACACTTTATTCCAAATTAGATTATTTTTATGTTGCTAATTCAGTTCTGACTCATAATTCCTCTTATGCTTACAATGAGAATGAACCTAGTTAATTGACTTATGCCCTGAAAGCAAGTTCAGGTAAATAAAAAAAAAATATTATTTACCTGACTTGCTCAAAACAGAAATAAAGCAGCAGCTGCTGGGAATTGGAAGCAGAGAGGGAATGAAATTTGTTCCTACCTTTCTGCAGGTGGATTATAGAAGGAAGAGTAAAGTAACAAACAAGGACTCTAAAATGGCTCCTATGAGAAAATTGATTTGTTGAAAATATTCTACTTATGGCCACACAGAATTGTACAATTTGACCTTTCTATGAAATGGGTAGGCCTGCAACAAGACTGATTGCTGATTTGTCTAATAAGCAATTAGTTATTGGGAAGTAAAGTGGTGCCACTATCACTGAAAATCATGGGATCAGAATAAAAAAAATAAATTGAACAGAAGGGTGTTAAAGTACTCTTTAAGGAAGTTCTTTTCAAGTAAGCAGGTACCTACTTTTAGGGAAGTTTAGGCCACAAAAATGTAATGCACCTAAATAGACACATGGGCCCTGGTATGGTCACAAGTTTAAATTCAGTTGTCACATAGCCCCAGTGCAAATTTTCATGTCAACTATTACAGCATGACAGACACCAATTCTTTCATTGTTAAGGGAATCAACACATTATACTATGCTTTCTTTTGTTGGAGCAAAATCCCATTAATGAACAAATTTTATGTCTGGCATACAAAACGCAAACCAGACTTCATCAGACAGGCCTGTAGCTATTATATTTTTAAGAAAGGGAGTTGGAAATCTATCTGATAACCCTTTATGAATAGCCAAGTGAGGCCTTGAATATACAGCAGCTGCTGACGCCTGAACTCATCACTCATTTCAAACAGCTGATAGCACACTGAGGGATAGAAACCTAGAATGACATGAAACATTTTGTGTTGTTTCAGACAAAAGTTGTCAATTAATAAACCTGTTTGCAATGTGACCATTTTATTACAGGAAAAAAATGGGGCTGGGTATTCATTAAAAGAATGGTTATTTGTTGATAAACTAAAAGATTTTCCCTCTTAGGAAGATTATTTTCTTATTGCCTCACATAGATACAACTATATTTTGAAAATAAAGTTCACACGGGGACTTACTTCCTACTATCCATACAGGGACAGTATTCACATGGTAGACTATTTTTCAAAATATAATTTGTGGGCCAAAGTGTTAGTACGGTGGTAGGGCATTTGCCTTACATGCAGTTTACTCAGAACAGACCCTGGTCTGATCCCTGGCATCCCATCCCCTTACCCTGAGCCTGCCAGTGTGGGATTAACTGAATCCTATCCCATTCATTAATCGCTTTGTTACTCACTGGTTGGAAACAGCTTTGAATGTAGTACCTTAGATTGGTGTGTGTGTGTGTGTGTGTGTGTTATTCCCTACATCGATGTTTTGGCTGAACCTGTTCCTTCCTAATAATACTTTGGGCTTTTAGGAGCTGAAGGCTTGTGTGTGTATGTGTTGTGTGTGTGTGTGTGTGTGTGTGTGTGTGTGTGTGTGTGTGTGTGTGTGTGTGTGTGTGTGTGTGTGTGATTTCCTACATCGATGTTTTGGCTGAACCTGTTTCTTGTGTGTGTGTGTGTGTGTGTTGTGTTGGAATTCCTGAACCTGTTTCGTGTGTGTGTGTGTGTGTGTGTGTGTGTGTGTGTGTGTGATTTCCTACATCGATGTTTTGGCTTTGGAACCTGAGGCCTAATTCTAGCATGCCTGGAGCGATTTCTGAGCTCTGAGTCAGGAGTAACTCTGACGGTGTGGCACATCCCCTGCCCAAGTATAAAATTTGCAATTTTCACAGAGAGGTATGAAATGTAGAGGGAAGCAAATAAGTATACAAAGAATTCAATTAAGCTGTAAAAATTCCATCAAAGTAGAGAAACATTCTTCAGACAACTTCTTGTCAAAATGTTTCTTTCATTATCATTATAAAAAAGGGTCCGAGTGACAGAACAGAGGGTAGGGTGTTCGCCTTACGCATAGCTATCCCAGGCTCAATCCCCATCATCTCATATGGTCTCTGAGCCTGCAAAAAATAATTTCTGAGCTTTGAGCCAGGAATAACCCCTGAGGTGACCAGGTGTGGCCCAACACCCTGCCAAAACAAACAAACAAACAAACAAAGGATCCCTTTGAGAAGATCTTAAGTGCTCTCCCAAATTCAAAAATGGAGCCCTCTGTGGAGAAGAGACGTGATCACTGCTATAGGGATCATGTTTACAAAGTCGACAGCAGAGCACCACATTGTGTGATTTTTTTGAATAATCATTCTGTACAATAAAGTTTGACTTTTGTAAAAAGGTGAGGGATCTAGAGAGACAGTACAGGAGTTAATGTAGTCACGTAACTGATGTTACTGTAACTGGGTTACATCCCTGACATCAAATATGGTCCCTTGAGTCCCGCTAGGAGTAACCCTTAGGCACAGCCAAATGTGACCCCAAAACAAAGAGAAATTTATGATTGATAAGCAGAGACAAACCCAGGCCCCTGGCAGACTTACCGTAGAAATGGCATTCACCATGCCATTGGTGATCTGATCTTGACGCATGTGCTTCACAACATCAAACTGGGCCGCTCTTTGTTTGGGAATCACCTGATCTGCTATCTTTTTCATTTCAGAATTGAATTTTTTGAACAAATCTTCAAACAGAAGAGATAAAAGCTGGGGAAAAGAGAAAGTTCAGAGTAAACTTTAAAAATTCATTACAAATATATTTAATGATTTTATAGGTTTTTTCTAAACAATAAAAAATCAAGAATGAAGTAACAGCTTAAAAATGAAAGACTTTTTTATATTCAGTACGATAAATAGGTAGATAAATTTCTGCGTGTTTATCACTATGCTCAGAGCTCTGGTAATATAGAGAAAGATGATGACATAATGCTTGGATTCAAAAATACTTTATTGAGACCAGCCATTGCCAAATTTTGAGATTTCAATAACCAATGACATAATAATCTTAAAAATAAAAATATTGAGACAAAAAAAGTGTCTTTTTTTTATGAATGTGGTGCCGCTTGGACTTTTCCACATCATTGGGTAAAATGCGAATTGGTACAACTACTTAGTAAACATTTTCCCATCATCTGTCCATCCTTATATTTCAAATTTCTCTTCTCTGTAGACCTGAGACCTGTACAGCAATTTGAAACTTGGTCTTCAAGCTGAGAAATGTTTTAAACCCAGATTACTGGCTAAGGGAAGGGTACTTTATGACCAGTGCCCTATAGAAATGAGCTTCAACGACACCTCGATATTTATAGAAAATAGTCATAGAGACATTACTTGTATCAGCTAAAATCTGAATACACTACATTTAGCTAAGTTGTGGCAAACTCAGATAATCAAACAATAGAAATACTGAAAGTGAACAAAAACAAAACCAACAAAATTATGCCTGGATCTTAAAAACTGAGTACTGAGTAAAAGGAATAAAAAATAAAAGAATATTTTTATATATATGATTCACTTCTCTAAGAATCAAAATGAATATTTTTAAACTATTTTGTTAGAAAAGTCAGAATTAGATAACAAAATTAAAGAAAAGAATGACATAAATATCATTAAAATCAGATGAGAAGAACTGTCATCGAGTAGGGACAAGTTGGGGATAGAAAACTTCTAAAGGGGCCAGAGAGGTGGCACTAGAGGTAAGAAAACTTCTAGGGGGGCCAGAGAGGTGGCACTAGAGGTAAGGTGCAAGCTCTAGCCAAGGAAGGACCTCGGTTCGATCTCCCGGCATCCCATGTGAACAACTTTGTAAACCATGATGTTTAAATAAGCTTTAAAAAATAATAAAAGGGGCTGGAGTGGTTGTACACGCACTAACCTAGGACAAACCGTTTTTGATCCCTGGTGTCCCATATGGTCCCCCAAGCCAGGAGCGATTACTGACCTCATAGCCAGGAGTAACCCCTGAGCATCACCGGATGCAGCCCAAACAAAACAATAATAATAATAATAATGATAATAAAAGGAAAACCATACATACTTCTCAATGAGTACAACAACATTTTTAATAAACCATATAAAAATAGTTTAATCTTTTTTTTTTGTTTTTTGGGCCACACCCAGCAGTGCTCAGGGGTCATTCCTGGCTATGCACTCAGAATTCGATCTTGGCTTGGGGAACCACATAAGACACTGGGGATTGAACTGAGGTCCGTGCTGGGCCACGTGCAAGGCCACTGAGCTATCGCTCCAGCCCCATATAATTTAATCTTAAAAACAATGTTGGATGAATAAAAAGTTCCAGGAAATATGTATTTGGCATAAATATACATTTCATAAAGCTCAAAACCAAAAGTTTAAGAAAAAAAATTATGGCCAGAGAGATAGCATAGTGGTAGGGTGTTTGCCTTGCACGCGGCTGATCTAGAATAGACCTGGGTTCGATTCTTGGCATCCCATATTGTTCCCAGAGCCTACCAGGAGTGATTTCTAAGCATAGAGCTAGGAGTAACCCCTGAGTGCTACTGGATTTGGCCCCAAAACCAAATATATATATATATAACTTTAAGTTAGAATATGGGGCCAGGGGGCCGGAGAGACAGCATGGAGGTAAGGCGTTTGCCTTTCATGCAGGAGGTCATCGGTTCGAATCCCGGCGCCCCATATGGTCCCCTGTGCCTGCCAGGAGCAATTTCTGAGCCTGGAGCCAGGAATAACCCCTGAGCACTGCCAGGTGTGACCCAAAAACCAAAAAAAAAAAAAAAAAAAAAAAAAAGAATATGGGGCCAGACAGATAGCATGGAGCTAAGGCAAACGTTTGCCTGGCATGCAGAAGGATGGTGGTTCGAATCCAGGCATCCCATATGGTTTCTGAGCCTGCCAGGAGTGATTCTGAGCATAGAGCCAGGAGTAACCCCTGAGTGCTGCCAGGTGTAACCCAAACCCCTTCCCCCAAAAACCCTTTAAATTAAAATAGAAACGATATAGTAAAAAACAAAGCAAAAAGTTGAAGATAATAAGATAAAAAGAAAATAAATGGAATGGTATTGGTAGTAGTAAATTACAAATTATGTTGGCTGGGGCCAGACCGATAGTCCAGCAGGTAGAGTGTTTGCCTTGCATGTGACTGACCAGGTTCTATCCCTGGCATCCCATAAGGTCCCCTGAGACTGCCAGGAGTGACTTTTGAGCACAGAGCCAGGAATAACCCCTGAGCACCGCTGGTTATGGCCCCAAAACAACAACAAAAAAGTTGGGTGGTAGATCTGAGGTTATTCATTTTATTTGTACTTTTACATTAAAAAAAAATTTTTTTTTGCTTTTATGGGTCACGCCTGGTGATACTCTGGGGTTACTCCTGGCTTTGCAATAAATAATCACTGCTGGTGGTACTTGGGGCTCTTATGAGATGCTGGGGATTGAATCTGGGTCAGCTGCATGCAAGGCAAACGCCCTCTTGCAGAGTTCTATCACTCTGCCCCCTTGTACTCTTAAACTTACATGTATGTATCATTTTATTTTATTGATGGGGAATTTCACCCAATAGTTTAGTTATGTGGGGGGTAGGACATATTGTGCCAGGGGCTGAAACCACCACTTTTGTCATATCCCTGGTCTCTAAATTTTGTCTGTCTTATTTTGGGGCCACATCCAACAGTTCTTAGGGTTTATTCAAGGCTCTGTGCTCAGGGGTTAATTCTGGTGATGCCCGGGGACCATGTACTAGAGATAAAACCCAGACCTCACTACTCCCACACATACTGAAGAGCTATCTCTATAGAACCCCTTCATTTAAAACCCCCTCAATATTTTATGGTAAAAATAGGGCCAGAGAGACAGTACATATGGAGCATGCTGGAGGGCATCTTTGCATTCAGGAGGACCAGGTTTGACTCCCCTCAGTACCACAGTCTCATGAGCATGCTAGAAACAATCCCCAAGAACTGAGTAAGGAATACTGAACACTTGCAGTGTAGTCCCAACCCCTCCCTCCAAATTAAATATTAAACCACAACAATGTATCTAAAGTAAGCATCCTTGAAAATAAAATCAATGGGATGGAACAGGACGTTCCATCAAAACTTCTATCAGTATAGACTAGGATCATTCTGCTTCTAAAACTGGTGGAGAAATTCCTATCAAATGGATTCACCTACTAACAATAGCAATAAATTCTAGGCAAGTATTAAAGCATTGAGAGGCACTGAAAATGGTCCAAAAGTAAGCAGAAACTGGAGGAAAGCTGATACTTATCCAAAGCAAATAGCACCAGAACTTCCTGTTATTAAGAATAAGTTACTTGTGAGATGGGTCCAAGGTACATTGTGGAAAAGGAGAGAGGCACTACACAGTGAGAGGTATCCATAACACCCCAATCTGGGCAGATTGAGTTATTTATCCAGTAAAGTGTAGTAACAGGTAATTTTCAGTAACAAGTTATTAGGTCACACAAGTTGTGCCTGGTCATGGGAAACCTTTTGCAACACTGCAAATGTTGGACCTAACTTAGCCAGCCTTCCAGAGAGCCACTGAAACCTCTAACAGGTTTAAAATGACCCCCATCAATAGCACAGAAGGCAGAAGAACCAGCCACTTTTTCCTGGAGAGACAGTACAGGGAGAGAGCGCTTGCCTTCTAAGTGGTCAGCCCAAGTTCGACCCCTAGCATCCCATGTGGTACCGTGAGCCCACTAGAAGCCCTGAATGCAGAGGAAGAAGCAAGTTCTAAGCACAGCTGGGTGTGGCCCTAAAACAAACCAAAAATTTGTGTGGAATTATGAAATGGATATAAATTGAGCCTGCATGCAAAACAGCACAAATAACAATACCCTTCATAAGAAATTTATAAAACTAAGTAGATGGCTTAGCACAATTTAACAGTGGCCATTCTTCTTTATGTATCAAATATAACAGATATTACAAACACATATATTCCCTTGAAAAGTTAACTGCAGGGGGCCGGGCGGTGGCGCTGGAGGTAAGGTGCCTGCCTTGCCTGCGCTAGCCTAGGACGGACCGCGGTTCGATCCCCCGGTGTCCCATATGGTCCACCAAGAAGCCAGGAGCAATTTCTGAGCGCATAGCCAGGAGTAACCCCTGAGCGTCACAGGGTGTGGCCCAAAAACCAAAAAAAAAAAAAAAAAAAGAAAAGTTAACTGCATTAGTTTTTGTTTCCTTTGCAAGGAATTTTTTTTTCTTTGTAGAGGAAGAAAAAAATATACTTGTCTTCTAACTACCTAACAAAATAAAATAGTATTGAGGGGCAGGGCTTTAAAGAGACAAATTATTTGCTTAAAGATTCTGAAATGAAAAAAAATCTAATTAAAGATTCAACAAATTTCCTATTAACTATATTTTTGAATGTTTGTAACTCCTAAGAGTTTTTTGACTTGAAGATGATATTCAAAGCAAATGAGTTTTCTTCTCTAGCCTCTACCTACAAAGTAATTTCCTAGTGAATCTGGTCTTGGGCTTTGTCTCCTTAAATTAGGCTGGTCCTTCTACAAAATTCATCTTTGCAGCTACAGAAGCCCGGATCTTGGCTGTGATTTTACTTTGTCCCAAGTGTTTCTAAAAAGAAACTTTCTTCTTAGAGAGCTTAGTCCTTTCTTCTACTCAGACCCAGCAGTCTTGCTCATGGAGAGAAAGAATGTGGGAAGGAGAGCAGGTGCAGAGGGCGAGAGGGATGAAGAAGCTCATTGCAGCAACTTCCTGTGAAAACCAGCTAAAGAAACTTGAATAAACATCCTGAAACAGAAACAAATGCCCTTAACCTAAAACACACAACACACACACACACACACATTCACACAACAGCTCAGATCCATTTTAATTAGTCCTTATTCTTTAACTTTTCTCAAGTTATGACAAATTTATTTTTAATGCCAACTGACTTTCTTGCAGTTCCTGATTCATACACAAGGCTATATCCCTGGTAGAAAACAAGGAAAAAGTAAGAACACACTCAACAGTTGTTTTGTTCATAGGTTTCTCTACCTCTGAATTTTCAATTTAAGAGAAATAACTGTTCTCCAATTCCCAACTAGAAACCACGAGGTCAAGACACACAATACAGCAAGCCACATTATTTAGGCCAAGAGTAAAATAATTAAAAGGGATGAAATGAATGTTGGTGACAATATCCAATACCTTTCAGTGCTAGGATGAGGCTTTATTTCGTCTGCTTAAGACAGGAACACGGAAGAGCAAATAATATTTAAGGAAAAAATGCTGACAGCTCATCAATTGATTTTCAATGAAAGTGCTAAAAAAATTAATAAAGAAGTTAAGCTGCTGAAATACAGTTTCACCAATTAGCTTAATGTCAGAGAATTCTAATTAGGCGCCATGAGATTGCTATTTAGTGTTTAAGCCTTCAGAGTGCCAAATTCTCCTTTCACACAAACTGGTTGCAAAATTAAAGACATTAGGCAGCCTTAATTACATTATCAGAACAGCTGGGATTAGGCAATCTCTGAAGTCAAGACGGCATTCTTTTGTCCCAGGGTGGAAATCCCTGGCTTTCTAGGGTGCCGGATTTTGGTGCTGTTCCATATCTCACCCATACAAAGCAAGCTGCATTAGAAACAAACAAAAAAAATTTTTTTCTGACAAAGAACAGAGTAATGCTCAGCAAATAATGAACACGTTACCGAAAAAGAAAAGGTAGGTGAAAAGATTAAGCCTGAAATGGTGGGTCCCGCTAACACCTTCACTTGGCGGCTGGCCTGCCAGCCCTCTGGTGGCAGTAAGATGGAGAGAAAGCTCCCTGAACCCGCTTGGCCAGTGCATACAGCTCTGTTATCTAAAGCTGAGGCACATTTATACTCCCTCATCCCATGGGGTGTGAAATTAGCAGCTATTGTCTTTACACATTTTTGCCAGCACAATACCTTTTATGTCTTTACATTGTTTATGAAGCCATGTTTTCTTGCACATGGGAATCCTCTTTTCAGTTTTATTTTTTTCAAATAACCGGATGGCCTCTTGTCTCCCCTCACCACTCAAGTCCTTATTCCTCTTAATAATCTACACCTTTAAAAGATTCATTTAAAAGTTATTTTTTTCCCCAGTCATTAAACAATAAGAATTAGGACCTATGAGGATATCCTCATATCCCTGGCCAGTGGTGAATTTGAAGATGGCAAAGACCTACTGATTAGCCTCAGTCATTTACTAGACACTAACTACCCCCATAATACTAACATTCCTTTATCTAAAAATTTTAAAATGCTATACTTTTCTAATCTTATGTTGTATTTCTTTGTTTTATTTGTAATGAAATCACTACTATCTCACTATCTGTCAATCTGATACTGCAATAACTTCTTTGCATCCCATTCTTGGACTATTTATTTTCAAATCAGATCTTTCTAAATTGAAATGACATCATGTTGGGGCCGGAGAGATAGCATGGAGGTAGGGCATTTGCCTTGCATGCAGAAGGATGGTGATTCGAATCCCGGCATCGCATATGGTCCCCTGAACCTGCCAGGAGTGATTTCTGAGTGTAGAGCCAGGAGTAACCCCTGAGCGCTGCTGGGTGTGACCGCCCCCACCCCAAAAAATGACATCATGCTAATTTCCTGGTTAAAACTCTCCAATAGATGTCTTGAAAAGATTAGGGGCTGAAGTGAAAAAAAAAATAAGAATACAGTTCCATAGGACCCTGTGATTCATTTCTTGATGCCTACCCCACCCCAAATATAAAAGCATTAATTTGAAAAGATAATATGTTCACTGCAGCATTCAGTACAATCGCCAGGATACAGGAACATCCCAAATGTTCAATAACAGATGAAAGACTTCATGGTACCCTGGATGGAGCTGGAGGGTATCATTTTAAGAGAAGTAAGTCACAGGAAGAAGAAATCCTGGGTAACTGTACTCATCTGTGTCTTACAGAGAAACAAAGCAAGGGACTAGATAGTACTGAACAATGGCAAACCTTTGACCTTGAATTACAAAACTGAAATTACCAAGTCAGTGGGGAAAGGTAAGGAGTGAATGGTGGGGTGGAGTAGAAGTAACACTAGCACAGAAGTGCAGGGTCTTGGGCATTCTAGTGGTTGTGAGGTGCGGTAACTACATCAAAAACATTAGTACTATTATATATAACTATCTTATCTAGACTCTCACAGTAACAATAATAAAATATATCGAAAATAAATTTAAAAAGAGAACTTTTCTACTGCACATATAATCTAAACCAACCTCCTTTCCACAGCCTCCATGTCAGCCCCCACTTGCCACCTCTCCCCATTCCTTCTCACACACTCCAGATACAGTCTGACAGTCCTTCCTGGACGTGGAATTCCTGCTGAACTGTAAGTGCCTAGGCTGTGCAAATCAACTTCCTCTCACTCAAGCCTCAGATCAAATGTGTAAGAACTGATCTGAAAACAGACCATATTTTCACAAAGTTCCTTCCTGACTAAAGCAACACATTCCCCTCCCCCCCAACAACCCAAACTCTTCCTCGAACAATCCGTTTTTGGCTTTGTTTTCTTTTCTTTCTTTTTTTTTTTTTTCCCTGTGTTTGGGCCACACCCGGCAGCACTTGGGTTACTCCTGGCTATGCACTCAGAAGTCGCTCCTGGCAGGCTCAGGAGACCATATGGGATGCGGGGAATCAAACCCAAGTCCGACCCGAGTCAGCTTTGTGCAAGGCAAATGATCTACTGCTGTGCTATCACACCGGCCCCAGGCTTTGTTTTATTAAAGAGAAAAAACAAAAACCTCATGGCTAATTTTATCACATCAAGTCATTGTTTACTTGTTCATTATTTCATTCCCTTTCCAAAATGCACACTCCCATGAGAAGATGCTACATTTGTGTGCCTCGTTATCTTTGCAATCCTGCCAACGACTCTGACCAGGCAAGGCCGAGGCATCTGGGAAGCTGCAAAGAGCTCACCCTGGCATAATGAGGCTGGACAAGCAGGCAGTGGGGCATCAAGGACCCCCACGACACCTGCTAATAAACTTCATTCTAGGCCAATAGTTCTTAACCTTTCCCAACTTTGGCCCTCTTCCAACCATGTTTCCTTCCTGTGGTCCCCCTGGTTCAACAGGTTGGCCTGTATCATGTTTTGTGTTTTGGGCCACACTGGTGGTGCCCAGGAGTTATTCCTGGCTGTGCACTCAGAAATCACTCCTGGCAGGCTCAGGGGACCATGAGATGATGGGATTGAACCTGTGTCCGTCCTGGGTCGTCTGTGTGCAAGGCAAATGCCCTGCTGCTATGCTATTGCTATGGCCAGTTTCATGCTGTTTTTATGTAATTTTTTTCACCTGTGGCCCCCTTGGAATATCCTGAGGACCCACAGGAGGTCATATGGTCCCTGCTGAGAAATGTCGTTCAAGGGGATATTCAAACTGAGTTTATTAATGAGGAGTTCCAGGGGAAGGGCAAGCACATATTGAAAGAAGCCATTAGAGCCCAGGACAGCCAGAGAGAGGCTAAATTTCTGTTTTAATGTCAGGATTCCAATAAGTTCATGCTTTAAAAATACTGAATTTCTGGGGCCAGCATGATAGTACAGCAGGAAGGGCACTTTGCTTTGCACATACCAACTCAAGATCTAAGAGCCCCATATGGGTTCACAGAGACCCACCAGGAGTGATCCCTAGGCTCACAGTCATAATCAGAAGTAAACCCTGAGCTTTGTTGGGTCTGCCTCCAACTCCACCAAAAATCTTGAAACCCTCACAGGTCTTTAAAGCTGTGTCCTAGGAAATGGAAAAGGTATGTCACCCAATCTCACAGGCCTATGCTGGTAGTGCTTTGAACAAGCCAGAGCTTTCAGAAAGAGAGAAGACTAAAGAGAGAAGACTAGTGGCCAAGCCTTCAAATATGCTGCCATGCTCTTCAGAGAGTTAAGGTATATCTGCTTTAGGAATTTTAACACATACAAGCCTACATGAATGGTATAGTTTTGTATGCATCAAACTTTCTATAACTAAAACCCACATATACAGAAAAAGTATATGTCAATTTCAACATAGTATCCACACTGAACTGATTAAATCCCTCCTTAAGAAAGTAATGATGTGAAAGTAACATTCACAAATACTACTTTGAGGACATGCTTATTTACAACTGAGGACAAACTGCTTCTTTATATTTCTTCTGAAACTGTAAAGCTGGACTACAAATTTGCCTCTAACAGAGAACTGCAAAGAAGGCCCACAAAACTTAGCATATACATACACGTGTGATTTGGTGATCTGGCCCACATATATATTGTTCATCCTCTCACCACTAGTGTTGGCATTTTTCCATCAGCCGTGTCACATTACAGTATAGTGACCACACTGCTTTCAGAAATGAGGAGTCATTCAAAAATCTTACACACAGAAGTGAGATGATATCTGTGTTAAAATAATTTTATAACACTGCAGGAGATGAATATGGCTGGGGTGGAACTGAGAAAAGATAGATTCCTTATGAATTTATACTGATGCTGAAGCTGTGCTCTCTCAGTTATACCAGGGATAAATCCAAGATTTAAGAAGTGTTGAAAAATCAACATTTCGTGACTAATTTGCTATGGAGAGTGAAGAAACTGAAGGAGAGAATGATGTAGAGGTTTACAGCAGGGCTGAATGCATTGATGGTGCTGCTACTAGCTAACCAAATGAACAAGAAAACTTTAAAGTGATTTAAGGTAAACTCTTTGAGAATTTTGTAATTAGATGATTCATTACTTCAAGAATAAGTGGTGAGCATCTGTTATAGCTGACATATCATTTAGCCACTCAACTGATGAATAAGAAAGAAAGTCTGTCTCTTGTCTCCATGCTGAGACTGACAAGAAATGGGTAGAGGGCCCCTAGCGATAGCACAGTGGCGTTTGCCTTGCAAGCAGCCGATCCAGGACCAAAGGTGGTTGGTTCGAATCCCGGTGTCCCATATGGTCCCCCGTGCCTGCCAGGAGCTATTTCTGAGCAGACAGCCAGGAGTAACGCCTGAGCACCGCCGGGTGTGGCCCAAAAACCAAAAAAAAAAAAAAAAAAAAAAAGAAATGGGTAGAGCCTGATGGGTTTAAGGGAATGGGATCTAGGATCAAACTTGCTTTTAATGTACCACCAGGCTTTCAGGAAGAAAGGAAAACTCAAGGCACTGCTTCCCTAAAATCATTGCCACACACCAACTGTGAGAAGGTAGAGGCCTGAACTGAGGGGCTGGGCAGCTTGCTGAGGTCAAGGTGCATGTATGCACAAGTTCTTAAATTCAACCCTCCACACAGCAAGCCCCCAAACACTGCTAGGTCCTAGCAATAAACCCTCCAGCCTGGGTGACCCAAATATGGCCCCCTGGAGTGCCTTGCCCCATGATTTCACCCAAATGAGCAGAAATTCAATTATATCGACATACTTAAATGGAGCTTCTACACTTAAAAAATTAAGATAGAATTTAAAAAATAATTATTTTTTTAATATCTTTATTTAAACACCTTGATTACAAATATGATTGTAGTAGGGTTTCAGTCATAAAAAGAACACCCACCAGGACCTGAGAGATAGCACAGCAGTAAGGCTTTTGCCTTGCATGCAGAAGGAAGGTGGTTCGAATCTGGCATCCCATATGATCCCCCAAGCCTGCTGGGGGCGATTTCTGAGCATAGAGCCAGGAGTAACCCCTGAGCGCTACTGGGTGTGACCCAAAAATCAAGAAAAGAACACCCACCTTCACCAGTGCAACATTCCCATCACCAATGTTGATCAAATGATATGCAACCTATACTAATTGTCTCCTCCTAATTAAAATAAAGTCCAAACTAATTTCTACTTAATAAAGTAAGATTTCTTACATAAAATAATGAAATTACCTGTCCTGCTAATTCCAATCTCTTGTTACCGTAATAGTCTCTGTCGTCAACTTTATTATCTCCTTGGGCCAGAATTACTCTTCGCACCATAACTGCAGTATAGATACACTTAGCTCGAAAATTGAATTCTTTAACCTGTAATACAGAAATCAGAGAAAAACTTTGAGGCAGTAATATTAAAACTGAAGGTAACTCAAAAAAAAAAAATCAAAGTCACAATACTTAAAGGAGCTAATGAACATCAATCTACGTTTTGGCCTGTTCTAAGAAATTTAACTAGTTAATAAAGTAACTGAAATTGAGATGCTTTTTCACCTTTTTTTGTACTTAGTACCTGTTGTAGCTTTTCTTCAAAAATGAATACTGTCTACTTGTTCTTGTATGTTTCACATTACATGTTCATTAAGACCCATAATCTAATTTGGATTGGCCTGTAAACTGACAATTTCTACTTCCTTACTATTAAAAGTCTACAAGTATCACCTAAGAAGTTCAGACTATTTTGTGAGGGAGAGAGAATGCACTTGGAAAAACATGAGCTACAGATAGACTGAAAAAACCATTTTGAATCTTCAGTCCCATAAAGCCTCTGGATAACTCCAGCCTCAGCTGTAAGTACTTGAGATTTGATTTTGAGGAGAAGCCCCAAAATGAGAACCTGAACTCCATCCCTCACCACCACCACCAAGCTCAGACAAATCATGGAAGCACAGAACACAGCAATAAGCTGCTACTTAAAGCCATTAAATCTCGAAAAGTATATTCAATAAAAGATAACAGAAATTGGGCAAGAGAGAATACTACAGGTAAAGCACTTGCCTGGCCTGTACCTATTCAATCTCTGTACTGCATATGGTTTCTTGGCAGTGCAGGGAGTGATCCCTGAGCGCAGAGTCAGAAATAAGCTCTGAGCACCAGAGTATGCACCCCCAACTCCCAAAAATAAAGTAACATAAAAGTACTAAAACTGGGGCTGGAGAGATAGCACAGTGGTAGGGTATTTACCTTGCATGCAGCTGGTCCAGAATGGACAATGGTTTGAATCCCAGCATCTCATATGTCCCCCTGAGCCAGGAGCAATTTCTGAGCTCAGAGCCAGGAGAAACACGAGTATTGCACCAAAAACCAATTTAAAAAAAAAGTACTAATACATTTTATGGTATACAACAAATATCTGTTAAATGAATGCATGCATTAATGAATTTACTCTAAATGTTCTGTTTAATTTTCTCCCTTATACATTCTGAAATCCACCAAAAAAAAAAAAACCTGGCCAAATCAATAAGTTAAAGCAAAACTAATTAAATAATCAATCAATATTGTCTTGTTTGGGGAGGTAAAAACCATAAGTAACTAAGAATATCCTATTCTATGATACCTTATTGTAAACCGTGGTGCCTACAGTATAAGTTACAAAGAAAACAGTTAAGTGGGGGCCGAAGAGATAGCAAAGCGGTAGGGCGTTTGCCTTGCATGAGATGGACCCTAAACAGAGAGACGGTGGTTCAAATCCCGGCATTCCATATGGTCCCCTGTGCCTGCCAGAAGTGATTTCTGAGCACAGAGCCAGTAGTGACCACTGAGTGCCGCCAGGGATGACCCAGAAAACAAATAAAAAAAAAGAAAAGAAACAAGTCTATTTTGTCCTTACACTCAAAATGGTGAATTCTAAGTATACAGTGTCTCTGTCAAGACTAAGATAATTTTCTATTCTTTTCTTTAGAAATTATATTATACATACATATGTATAGAATTTTTTTTCTTTTCTTATATATGGAACAATAATCTAGTGAAATCTATTTAAGTTTAACACAATCACAATAATTTGGTGATCTTGATTTCAAAGTACAACAACAATCATCCATACATTCATTTATTGCTTTTAGGGAATTTTGCTAAATAATATAGGATTATAGAAATTCTGTATATGTTTCACACAGTTGATTCTCCTTCACAGAATGTTTCATCTCTCTTCCAGGTCAATTTACTCACTATTTCTAAAAACTCTGAAATGTTGGTTTTTTTCCGTTTGATTTTGGGGCCACAAAATAACACAAAATAACTTGGGTTACTCCTGGCTATGCGCTCAGAAATTGCTCCTGGCTTTGGGGACCATATGGGATGCCAGGATTGAATCCAGGCCTATCCTAAGTCAGCCACGTGCAAGGCAAATGCCCTACCACTGTGTTATCACTCCGGCCCCTAAAAATTCTGAAATGTTTTAAGAACACTCTGTTAAATTTGGAATGACATGAGTAATTCTAAGGGTGAGTTTGCTATTCATCCTCACCAAGTGATTGAGTCAATAACAAGATTGGAATAAATCCAGTTTCTCAAAAAGAAGAGTCCTTTGTCCATCCTCAAAACATAACTACAACCACAACATTAAACTGGTGAGCAGAAAAAAAGCTAAGTAAAGGGTACTTTCGGCTAATATCCACAAGTTTGCATTATCTTCCATTAGGCTATATCTAATTTACATTTTAATTTCTGATCTTGATATGTTAAGATACGTAAGACATACACTCAAATTTAAAAATTCTTCACCAGAAATACAAACCCCCATCATTATTCATGTAAAGCTACTCACTGGTACATGTGTCAAAATGGTAGAAGCCAGGAGCTCTCTTGCTTCTTCTATTTTGGTTTTCTTTGGTCCACCTCCCCACATCCTTTGCCTTCTTACTTTGTTCCCTATATATTTTAATGCCTACAAAAAAAATCAGAATGTATTGAATAACATCTGAAAAACAATTTCAAAGAGAACTTATTAAAATCTTAACTATATATAATCAAAAAACACAAAACACTGGCTATAGAGATAATGTGACTAGAACTGGCTTAAAAAAACCAACAACCTATCAATAATAATCAATAATAAAAATTATCATTAATAATAACTTTTGATGCCTTTATATTTTATGCCTTACTTTCTTAAAAAACGATAATATTGTATGACATTTTAAAAAGAAATATGCATAAAATACTTATATTTTGATAAAGCAGCCATTAATCTCACATTTCCACCCCACCCTACTGCCTACAAGAATCATCAAGTCCACTGTTGATGATTACATAATGTCATGAAAGTTACCAAGCACTGCTGAAAGAAAAAAAACTCAATAGAATTACGCCAATAGAAGTTACCAAACTTACCAAACTAATGTCCCCTTTTCAGAAAAAATTACTCAGCTCATCTCTGAAGCATTGCCTTCTTTAAATGCACAATAAAATGCACCCTTGAACTGCCTTCAGGTGGTTCCAGCACCCTTATGTGGGGATGAAGGGGGGGGGGGTAGAACTGCGCACTTTAGGAAACAATAGACTCCAAGATTTATGTTAAGGTGGCATATTATTAAAATTCTCCCCCAATTAGTGAGAAGCCTCGAGTAATTGCTCACTATGATACTGACAGGTTTTTTGTTTGTTTGCTTTTTGGACCACAGTCATCAGTGCTCAAGGGACCATAAGCAGTGCAGAAATTGCACTGGGGCTGGCCACAAGCAAGGCAGTGCTTTATTTCCTGTGTTAGCTTCCTGGAAATAAAAATCACTGATTCTAAAGTGCTAGATTCTATAATTTATATGGAAATACTAAAGACCTAGAATAACTGAAACCACTTTGAGAATGAAAGGTTAGAGAATTTTCACATGATCTGACTTCAACCACAAAATCATAGTAATTAAGACAAGTTGAGGGCTGGAGTGATAGCACAGTGGCAGGGTGTTTGCCTTTTACACAGCTGACCTGGGATAGACCCAAGTTAGATTCTTGGCATCCCATATGGTCTTCCAAGCCTGCCAGGAATGATTTCTTAGAATAGAGCCAGGAGTAAACCTGAGCGCCACCAGGTGTGGCCCAAAAAGCAAAAAAAAAAAAAAAAAAAAAAAAAAAAAAAAAGAAAGAAAGAAAGAAAAGAAAAAAGATAAGTTGATACTGGTAGAAAGACAGACAAATAGGGCCCGGAGAGATAGCACAGCGGCGTTTGCCTTGCAAGCAGCCAATCCAGGACCAAAGGTGGTTGGTTCGAATCCCGGTGTCCCATATGGTCCCCTGTGCCTGCCAGGAGCTATTTCTGAGCAGACAGCCAGGAGTAACCCCTGAGCACTGCCGGGTGTGACCCAAAAACAAAAAAAAAAGCAAAAAAAAAAAAAAAAAAAAAAGACAGACAAATAGATCAATAGAAAATAATAAAAGTTCAGAAATGCATCCACACTTGATTAGTAATATGAAAGTGCTAAAATAAATCAACAGGAAAGAAAAAGTCTTCAACAGTGTTAAAACTACAACAAACCAACAAAATGTAGCTCTGATCCCTACAACAAAATAAATAAAAAATGGAGGTTTTTTATTTTTATTAACTTTAGTCTTAAATCTAGATCTATAACTACTGATCAACCGTATATAAAACTGTGCCTTTTGCTACAACACCATGGAACCAGAAGGAACCATGCTAAATGGAAAGTCAGAAAGAGAAAAACAAATGTCAGCTGAGTGATCTCATTTTCTCTCATATATTATATAAAGAAGAATGTCTATCAGTGAGGGCAAACCCTTGGACTCTAACTACATAACTGAGATCAGAGTTAACTGCCCACAACCACACAATCTGCCTCCCATTCCTGCTTCACCTAGCATAGGAAAATGGGAATAACAGAGGAGAAAGTTCCTATGGATAATAGTGGAGGGATATTGGCACTTTGGTGGTATGCTATATAGTGTGCTATATAGCAACACTGTAATCTACACATATAAACTTTTATATTCTCATAAACCAATATTACCTTGATTAAAAAAAGAAGCTGATAAAGCTTCAAGAGGAAAAGAGAGAATATATTCCCAACCTTGGAAAAAGCACAGATAACTTTAAATAGGACCAAAATATCAATAATAATAAAGAACAAAAAATAACTTATTGATCCTGAGATTTCATCTAAACTAAATTTTTTTCTTGAAAAGACTGTTAAGAAAATAAATATGGAAACAGTGGTCTGAAAAAAACATTTTAAATAAATGAATCTAACAACAAATTTATATACAAGAGATATATTTAAGAATAAAAGAAATTGGGGCTGAAGCAATAGTACAGAGTAGGGAACCTTCCTTGCACAAGGATGACTGAAGTTCAATTCTTGGCACCCCATACTGTCTCCTGTACACAGAGCCAGGAGTAACATTTGAGCATTGCCAGGTGTAGCCCCAAAACAAAAAAATATATATATAAATAAATAATAAAATAATAGAAGAACTGTAAGGGTCAGAGAAATAGTACAAAGAGTAGGGCACTTGCCTTGCATGTTGCTGACATGGGTTCAATTCCTGAGTTATGAATGTTCATATGAGGTACCCAATATGGTACCCAAGCCCACCATGAGTGACACCTGAGCCTGGAGTAAGCCCTGAGACCCATCAAGTGTGATTAAAAAAAAAAGTTCCGCAGTTCAATAATAAAAAGACAATTAAAAATATATGAATTTCTGGATAGAAAGTTTATTAAAGAGTTATTTAAAATAATTGGTCATAAAAATGAATAGTAAAACTCTTAATGAGAGAACACCAAATATCCACTAGAATGTTAACATTTTTGAAAAGTGACAACTTGAAAATCAGGAATGTAACTCAGCAGATTACTTCCTTAAATGTGTGAAGTTTTGAGTTTAATACCTAGCAATACATACATAACATATACATTTATATATACACACATGATTATGTATATATTTACTTATATATATTTATGTATAGAGAGAAACATTAACAGCAGCAAATAATGGTGAAGACTTGAACTAATAAGAATGTCATACACTGTAGGCAAGACAATACACTTTGCGAATAGTTTGGCAATTCCAACATTTTATAAAAATATCTATTGTTCTCTGATCTGACAATTCTACTCCTAGGTATTTAATCAAGAAAAATTAAAACAGGGCCCGGAGAGATAGCACAGCGGCGTTTGCCTTGCAAGCAGCTGATCCAGGACCAAAGGTGGTTGGGTTCGAATCCCGATATCCCATATGGTCGTTCCCCCCCCCCCCCCCCCGAGCCGGTCAGGAGCTATTTCTGAGCAGAGAGCCAGGAGTAACCTCTGAGCACCGCCGGGTGTGGCCCAAAAACCAAAAAAAAAAAAAAAAAAAAGAAAAGAAAAGAAAAGAAAAATTAAAACAAGTCCATGCAAAAACTTGTGCAAAAATGTTTGGAGGCTTTAGTCATAACAGGAAGCAAGGAAAAAAAAATCAATGTCCATCAAAAGAAAAAGATAAATGATGACATATTCACAAAACAGAATGATGCTCAGCAAGAAAAAGGAACCAATTACATGAAATAAATGACATAAATAAAAACATAAACAAAGGTCAGAAATTAAGCTAGCAAAAGAGGGACATAAGAGTGCATCACTACATACATGTAAAGCTCCACAAACAGGCAAAATTAAAGTATGGTGGAAAAAAGTCAGAATAGAGGGGGATAATAGAAATTGAAGATGGGAGTAAAATGAATGGGAAGGATCACAAGATAATGATAACTTTCTGGATGATGGAAATATTCTGTATTTTATCAAAATAATGCAATGAACAAGGTGTACTTTTTGGTAAATTTAATTTCTGCCTAAAATGTAAAAGCAAATAAAGTAATAATAGAAGCAGGTAGATTTTGATAAACTAAGAATAGCATATAGGGACCACAGAGCTTATACAGCAGGTAGGTGCTTGCCATGGAACTTTCAGCACCGCCAGAACTGATCCATGAGCACAGAGCCATTTAAAAGGCCAGAAAAAAGTCAAATGGGCCTAGGATAAAGAAAGACCATGAAACTCTGCGGTGATCTATCAGTAAGTAGGAATTCAGAAACAGCAGCTGGTAATCACAAATAAGCAGACAGTGTGGTTTTCCAGAAACTTCAATAAATTTTCAATAAACTTCAATAAATAAGTTTTCTGGGGGCTGGAATGATAGCACAGTGGAAGGGCGTTTGCCCTGCATACGGCCGACCCGGGACAGACCCGGGTTCAATCTCCAGCATCCAATATGATTCTCTGAGCCTGCTAGGAGTGATTTCTGAGCGCAGAGCCAGGAGTAACCCCAAATGCTGCCAAGTATGGTCCCCAAACAGAAAAAAGCAAAGCAAAACAAAACTCAAAAACAGTAAGCTTTCTGGTTACCTTATAAAATGACACTAAGGATTCCTCACTCTTTGAGAAAAAATAAATAAATAAAAACCTTGTGTGTGGGAGAAGATAGTACAGCAGATTAGTGATTTGACTTGCACGCAGTCTACTTTTTTTTTTTCCGGTTTTTGGATTTTGGGTCACACCTGGCAGCACTCAGGGATTACTCCTGGCTCTATACTCAAGAAATTGCCCCTGGTAGGCACGGAGGGGGGTGGGGAGAACATAACACCATATGAGATGCCAGGATTTGAATTATCGTCCTTCTGCATGTAAGGCAGATGCCTTACCTCCAGGCTAACTCTCCGGCCCCAGCCTACCTACTTTTGATCCTCACCAATTTATACTGTCTCCTGAATACCACCAGGGGTCATTCCTGAGTACAGAGCCAAGAGTAAGCCCTGGCACTGCCCCTGAGTGTGGCCCCCCCAAAAAAAAGCAAAACAAGCAAACATACAGAAAACATCTTATCAGGGTTGGAAAGATGGTACAGGGGGTAGGCACTTACCTTGCACATGACCTACAGGGTTCAAATCCCCAGATCCCATTTTGTCCCTGAGCACCACCAGGAGTGATACCTGAGCACCCAAAACAAACTAAACTTTGTTATCACTTCTGATGTCATCTTTTCTCTGGAATACCTACTACCATTGTTAACAGGGTTTAGCAACGTGAGGGTTGGAATAAGAGCCCAGTGCATTCAAAGTGCACACTGAGTGTCACAGCCATCTTTCATGAAAGGAATCAATTCTACTCTATAGAATAGGGCATTCGACGATGACATATAAAACACACAATAATATATATAATAGCAAAAAAACATGGTCAGCAGAAGAAAGGGAGGGGAGACAAAAAAAAAGAGTTCTAAAAACAAAATTTGAATTTGAAACATTCCACTGAACGTTTCCACTGAACACTAAATTTTCATTGAAATTCATGTCTTCAATAATGTCTTCAATAATGTATGGATACAGAAAGGTATCAGGATACACATTATTTGTTATCAGGATATGTTATTTAAATAAAATAAATTTCATTTATTCTTCATCATTTTATCAATCATTTTGGATTAATAATAATGCTGTACTTCTACTGGTAATGTTTGCCTTATTTTAGCAATGTTCAAACCATTTCAAATTTATAACTCCTGCTGTTAGGAATATGTCTTTCTTATGCTAATTGTCTATTTCTATCTTTTCACCGAGCCCCCTATTCTGTTAGTTAGAATTTTTCAATCAGTACTTATTCAAGAGAAATGAATAATTTCCTAGCCCACAGTTTAGCTTCTGCTCAGATAGCTTTATAATGCAATAGTTATAATGCAGTATTTATCTGACTGATGATGTTTGAAATAAAACAAGTAACAATCTCACTAAACACACTATGATATCATAAAGGTAAATTGTTCTTGCATTAAATATTTTTTAAAGGATAGGATATCTCTCTCCAAATTTAGCCATCATTTGCTAATCCTTCTTAATATATGTCTCTAATTTTTGGGCCACATCCAGTGGTGTGAAGGGGCTACTCTTGGTTGGAATGTCTCCTGATAGAGCTTAGAGAAGCATAAGATTCAGAAACTGAACTCAGGACCTCATCTATGCAAAGTATGTGTTCTAGACCATTGAGCTATCTCTCCAATTCAAAAATTTATTTCTTAATATTTTCTTTTCAAGTTCTTGAAGTTTTTGGGCAATTTTACTCTATAACAAGCAATCAGTTCACTAAAATCACATCAAAAAATCACAAAATAAAATATAATAAATCCAACAACTTTTCCTGCTGTCTATTTAGTAACTAGAGCTAATTATTAATCAACTGCAGTAAAAAAAAGGAAGCGAGCAAGGAGAATAATTCCCACTGATTTGTTTTGGAATTACATGTATTTACATATGACAACTAACTTTCCTAAATGTTAGTTTTAAAAAATTTCAAGAGTAGTTTGGCTTTCAGAACTAAGAGATAAAAAAAATAATGCATCCTAGGTGACAAGAAGAAAAGCAGGATGGAATTTATATCTTTTCATAAGTAAATCATAAAAGTAGACAATGTACATATGGATAAGAACTGTTGATTGTGCTTCTATGGCAGAGAATTCCTACCTCACAGGATGGTTGTGAGCAATGTCTTCACTGACTTATACTTAGTAAAGCACTTTAATAATGTGGGGCTAAAAAAAAACTTTTTTTTTTTTTGTTTTTGGGTCACACCCTGCATCACTCAGGGGTTACTCCTGGCAGCTCTACGCTCAGAAATCGCTCCTGGCAGGCTCAGGGGACCATATGGGATGCCGGAATTCGAACCACTGTTCTTCTGCATGCAAGGCAAACGCTTTACCTCCATGCTATCTCTCTGGCCCCTAAAAATCTATATATATGGTTCTTAGGGTTCCCTGACATATAAAAATGAAAGTACAACTATATTGGTGTGTGTGTGTGTGTGTGTGTGTGTGTGTGTGTTTTCCTATCAATAAGTCTTCTCCTAAAGTCCTGAGGTTCCAACCAGGACTCCAAAAGCTGTGAATATGAAAAAGAGGAGAGAAGCACATACAACTGAATGAAGAAATGCACAAAAACCAACTAACCTAACAAACTAAATACACACAAACTAACCCTACAGTTGCTATCATTCAAAAATACATACTAATATGCCACTCAGGAAAATGGGGAAAAATAAAAATACTTGCTAAAATTGGGATAAAAGCCTCACAGCCATATATTCCCTTCTACAGTTGATACCAGGGGCTGGTAAGCAAACTCCTTCCTGAAAAAAAATATAAGTCAAAGAAACTCCCAGTCTACCATTCCTCTCAATCTCCCTGGGACTCCTCCCAAAATGGTGTCCCCAAATCATTGAATTAGATGCTGTATCAATGAGCTGTATTGCATGAATCTCTAGTTCTCTCTCGAGGCCAAAGACCACATGAAAAGACACACCTGCATCTGTGTGAAAATCTGAGCTTTCTGGCACTCCTCCAGGCTGGGTCCAAATGCAGCCATCACGTGCTCCTCAGTTCCAATCATCTGCACAATTTCCTGGTCACTCTCAACACCCATGGCCTAGGAAGGAAAGAAAAGATGGAAAGAGTGTAGGCTTTGTGTTAACTCACTGACATTTGCTTATGCTAATTTGGCATTGTTTGTGGGTATTACTTCTAGGCAAAAGCCAGCTCTTTTCTCAGAAATGCTGCCATCTGGCACTGGCAGTTCAACCTAAGCTGCAAGAGAACCTGAAACAGACATTTTGATCAGGAAGAAGGAAACAAACATTCTCAAGCACTTTCTGCAGGCGCACTCTCTCTCTCTCTAAAAAAAAAAAAAAAAAAAAAAAAAAGGCTGAAATGGGTTTCCTTGTGAAAAAAGGGCGGCAGGAAGAACATAGAGGGAACAAGTCACCATTACTAAGGCAAACTGCAAAGTGTTAAAACATCCAGAGAGCAGTAAATAAAAAAATATGCATTGCTGAAAATAAAGCAGAACCCCAATTAATTTCTCCGAAAATTGGCAAATCATTCTCATGCGAATGAAAGAATTTTTCCTAAAGGATGTTTTTACCTCACTATTCTAAAGGTACCAAGATATACTTTCAGCGGATTTTAAAAGAGATTTAAAAAAACAAAAAACAAGAACACACTTAACAGGTTTAAGAAAACTACTTATCTTAAGTGTTTCAAGGTGGCAGCCAGCACTGAAGGTCTACCCCATATGGAACTAAAGCTCACTCCTTCACACATTTGCCTGGAATTCTGCCATATCAAGAAACAGAGCATAATCTCACTGAACCTCTCTTGGCAGAGAAATAATCTGCTTCTTAGAAGTTAGGGGAGGAAAGTTATGTTTGCATTAAAATTCTTCCTTTAGCTACGCAGAGAAAACAGAACCAGGGATAATGATCTAGTTAGGCTTTGATGTTCTGATTCTCAGTTCTTCACACACAAGAGAAAGGGAAAATTAAGTCCCCCAGTTCCTATGCAAAAATACTAGGATTTGTTTCAGTGTTTAGCATTAACCTTTATTAGTACATTAAGAGCACTAACTTGAGTATAAGGGGAAAGGGCGTTTCTACAAACCAAGAGACCAGTGGGTGCTGTCCTTCCTGATGTCAATGAGAGAAAACAGACCACAGCCAACCACTTCATGTCACCTCTTCATCTCAGTTTTCTTATTTCTCTAACTAGAGGACAAAATCAGGTCCCTTCCGGCTCAAAATCCTGTGATTCCACATTTGAATTCTGGTGATTTATCTGTACTCTAGAGCACTGATGTATATATGTTAGGCAGAGATGTAAATGCATAAAAGTTCTCAAGTTGGGAGAAAGGAGGCTAGCCGGTGAGGTGGCGCTAGAGGTAAGGTGTCTGCCTTGCAAGCGCTTGCCAAGAAAAGGACCACGGTTCGATCCCCCGGCGTCCCATATGGTCCCCCCAAGCCAGGGGCAATTTCTGAGCTCTTAGCCAGGAGTAACCCCTGAGCATTAAATGGGTGTGGCCCGAAAAAACAAAAAAGAAAGAAACCCTTCAGTGTGAGGGGAGAAAGGAGGCTAAATACATGCCATGCCCCTCATTAGCAAACCATATATATTTTTGGGAGGGTCACACCTTGCAGCGCTCAGGAGTTATTCCTGGCTCTATGCTCAGAAATTGCTCCTGGCAGGCTTGGGGGACCATATGGGATGCCAGGATTTGAACCACTGTCCTTCTGCATGCAAGGCAAATGCCTTACCTCCATGCTATCTCTCCAGCCCCTAGCAAACCATTTCTTTTTTTTTTTTTTTTGGGTTTTTGGGCCACACCCAGCAGTGCTCAGGGGTTACTCCTGGCTGTCTGCTCAGAAATAGCTCCTGGCAGGCACGGGGGACCCCATATGGGACACCGGGATTCAAACCAACCACCTTAGGTCCTGGATCAGCTGCCTGCAAGGCAAACACTGCTGTGCTATCTCTCCGGGCCCAAACCATTTCTTTTAAAAAAATATATTCACTTATTTTTTGCTACTCTTCCAAAGGCAAAAATTAATTTTCCTCCCTTTGAGTGGAGTCTATATGTAATGACTCACTTCTATAGAAATGTGTGGCAGCAACAATATACAAACATGGAAGGCTTGGTCATTGTGAAAAGCTTCCTGCTGACTTCTCTGAACACCCCTCCAAGGGAAGCTCACAACCAAGTTAGGGATACAGTCCACTGGTCTGTGGCAAGGGCCTGATGTGAGGGACAAGGGTCTCTTCCCACCCAGCTCCGCAGCAGCCTGCAGATGACTAGCAGCTGGAGTCGTGAGACTGTGCCACAACCACCCAGCAGACAGCTCCTCAGTCCCCGAACCATAGAAACTGTAATGATTTGCTCAACAGCACATACAGCCAGGAGAGCAACTTATGAAATTAATTTCCCTATTTAACTTCAAAAAAGTTCTAAATTATTTTGTCCAAATGTCTTATATAAATAAGAGATTTTTAGGACACATATCTTTCTACATTTTAGTTTTTATCTTTTTATCTTTAAAAAGATATATGAAGCATTTATTCAAATGGGACACTAAGAATCCACTATTTAAAATTTTCGAACATTCATAAAAGATGGCCTTTAAAAAACTAAAGGAGAACAACCTTTGGAGGATGGAGGAAAATCAGTTCTAATTTATAGAGTTGGCTGAGGGGCCAGAGAGATATTACAATGATTAGGGTGCTTGCCATGCTTGCAGCTGACCAGGGTTCAGTCCCCAACATCCCATATGGTCCCCAGAGCATGGCCTTGTAATTCCCAGGTACAGAGCCAGGAGTAACCTTTGAGCATTGCTGGTGTGAGCCAAAAACAGAAACAAATAAAATAAACCCAGATTTGGCTGAATGGGGCCAATGACTGTGGTGAAAAGATGGTGTGGGTTATAGGGGTAGTGTGATAACAATGCACAGCATATAAACATATAAACAGTTATGCTCTTGTCAATCAGTATTACCAATATAAAAATTGAAGTAATGCTTAAGTCAAGCACACTGAATGTAGAATCACCTATACTTCCTCAGTGGTGCACCTATATCCAGTAAAGTATTATACAAAAAATGTTCTCTGTAAAAAGCAAATTGAAAAATAAGTTCAGGGACTAGAACAATAGCATAGCAGGTAAGGCACTTGGCTGACCCAGGTTCAATTTCTGGCATACCATCCCATATAGTTCCCCAGGACCTGCCAGGAGTGATCCTTGAGCACAGAGCCAGGAATAAGCCCTGAGTACTGCTAAATATGGTATATTTATAAAGTATATACTTTCTTCCATACATATAGAGCAGTAGATATAGCATAGTGTTAAGGTGCATGCCTGGAATGTGGTCAGTCCCAGCTCATTCTCTGGCACAGCACCACTGGAGCACCACCAGAAATGATTCCTGAGTACAGAGCCAGATGCAAGTCCTGACTACTCAGTGTGGCCTCTAAACCCACCCATCCCCTAAATTAAATATAAGTTCATTTTGTTTGTCAATTTCTCAAAATAATACCACATGGACTCAAAATACAGTAAGTCATCATGTAATATCAACAAATTCTTGAAAACTGATTTTAAACAAAATGACATAATGTTTTGGTTCTTTTTTGGGCCACACCCAGCAACACTCAGGGGTAACTTCCGGCTCTGCACTCAGAAATCACTCCTGATGGTGCTGGGGAAACCATATGGGATGCCGAAGATCAAACCCAGTCGATTTTGTGCAAGGCAAATGCCCTCCCTGCAGTGCTCTGGCTCCGGCCACAAAATGACATGGTCCTTCAATAATGTTTTGTTCAATGTCAGCGGAAATGTTTTTCTTTTATTTTGTTTTTGTTTTTGTGCCACACCTGGTGACAGTCAGAGGTTACTCCTGGCTATGCACTCAGAAATCGCTCCTGGCTTGGGGGATCACATGGGACGCTGAGGGATCTAACCACATTCCATCCTAGATTAGCATGTGCAACGCAAATGCCCTACCACTTGCGCCACCGCTCCGGCCTGAAAATCTTTTTCTAATCAATGTCATAATAAAAGCACAATATTCCAAGATATTTTTGTGTAAGAAAAATAAATACTAATACAATTAATTCCCAGTAAAAAATCCAACTGACTTTCTCTACCAATGTTAAAATAAAACTTTCTAACCAATCCACTTCACTTTTCAGATGAAAAGCCAAACACTAATAGACATGCCAAAGGGACATATACATATATACTAAAGCCAGCAGGTGAAATGATACAGCAGAAAAAGGCTCCACTGAAAGAGAACTAGAATCTTGCAGTAGCTTTTGGATCACCCCATTCTTTAGATATGCAAACACCTGAACAGGGGCTTCAGCCAGTTGGATGATTTTGTGATTAATAGCTCAGTGATCTACCAGTGAAAAAAAATGTGTGTCCGGACAATTCATTTGTCAAGCTAGGAGGTCTTTTTTTTTTTCTTTTAAGCTGGGAGGTCTTTATGTTGTGATTATTAAATGGAATGTCCAGATACTTTAAGCTATCTTTATACTGTATCTAAGAAATAATTTATAACTGTCATGATTTCTCAGGTGGATTAATATGTCGGTTCTTGGATATTTCTAAGCTGTGAACACCGTAACTGCAGAATGACCAGTGGTAATGCTTTGCTTTAAAAGAACCGAATTCTTCCCATATCAGATTACTGAAATTCAGGGTGATAATTCAGTCAGTTTCTAATGAAAATGTTCCTATTCTAAAGATTAAACTGACATCAAAAGTCACAGCTACAAATAAATGACATATTGCTATGGAAACAATAGCAAAATGCCGAACCATTTTGCTTGACAGACATAATTTAGACATCTGAAAACGAGCTTTCCTAGAACTTTGTTCCCGAGTTCTACAATCAGTTAAAATCAGTAAATGAATGAGTCAAAAAATAATAACTATAGAACTGAAAAAAAAAACAGCAGAGATGTAATTTTAGCAGATGTCATCTGTGGTCTGGTAATCAGTAAGACAAAAATAAGAGGAGGTGCTCTTTAAAAAAAAGGTATGAAGCCTTATGCTTGGGTAGCCACTCAGTGTAAAACAACAGGAAGAATAAAAGAAAAGAAAAATAAATGCATAAGTAAATAAACAAATACAGAGAGAATACTATTGAGCAGAAGAGAATGCTACCAATGCTGGTAGAAATATGCTGAAATATACTGTGAAGTAACAACAGGAGCTTAGTTTTTAAAATATCAGGTATTCACAACTCTCTTTTTCTTTGAAGTACCCAGAAGTCGATCTATTATTATTATTATTATTATTATTATTATTATTATTTAAAAGCAATTTCAACAAATATAAAAATAGGAAGTAACACTTTGACTTTATAATTTTCTTCCTGAAAGACAAAAAATTGTCCATGTAAGTAATTATCCAAGAAACAATGTATAGCATCCTTGAAACTTGTTCCCTTTTTTCTATGAAAACTTTCAGATCACAGATGCCATCTTAATACAGACTGCTAATAGTTGGGAATACAAAATGAAAGTAGGGAAGACACATGGGTAGGAGAACCTTTGTAGTGAGTCAAGTCCATAAATAAGGGGATCTGGGTCTTAAAAGCTTTCTTCATCATATTCAGACTCAGCATGGACTCCAGAAACCCTGCCGAGTCTGTCACTTTTAACCAATTGTAGGCTACAATCAACAACCATCAACTCCTAATGACTGTCAAGGTCTGTGTTAGGGCCACACAACACAAAAAGAGAAATGATGTGACTTTCCTGGTATCCCAGTTTATTTTCCTGAGCTTCTCACACTAAATGTTTGTAAGGAGAGACACACCATCCTCTTTCTAGGCCTTTTCTGTATCCAAAATCTAGGATGAGCTCTCAGGATAAAACTGTTAAGGGAAATTATCACCTTCTCTGATCTTTCCCAAGAAATTGGCCCAAGGTTATATAGTTAACAAGTGGAAATGCTGGACTTCAACTGTGATCTTTCTGATTCTAAGATTTCAATATTCTATGCTTCCTTCACCCCTCAAGACATCCAAACAAGTTATCTTAAGACATCCCTATAAGCAAGAGACTCAATGAACCCTCCTCACCAAAATAACTAAATGCAACCAATGTGCTTAATTTTTTTCAAGCAACAACTTTAAAAGTACTTCATTTTATTTTTAACCACTGCTATTATAGTAATGCAAAACACGAGATAACTATTTTTAAAAGATCTAATTCTACTCCAAGGAATTAAGTCTTACAAAATAATCAGTAACGTACACAAACATGTACATGTAAGGAAACCCAGTTATATGTGAGTGAGAAATGGGGGGGGGGAGGAAATTAAATCAAGTAAATTTAATTAAATTCTAGAAGTGATTAAATACTTAGCACCACACACATGAAATTTCTTTCTATAAAATACTAAAAATAATAACGTAGACTCATTTATATAGAAGGGAGAGAAAAATACTATTATAAAAGTAAAGGAAGAAAGGCCTACAAAAATGTGTCTAAAATAAATTTTATTTTGAAATATTTTCAACAGCTTCCAAATTTTTACAAAGCAGAGAATGTTTTTTAATCAGAAAGAAGTCTAAAATCCCAACTACTGGTTATATAGAAATACACATGTTGGGTCAGAAAGACAGCTCAATGGCCTGGAACAATGCTTGATATGCAGAATGTCCAGGCCTTAAAGCATTGCTAAGGGCAATCCTCAGGCACTAAGCAGAGAGTAGTCCTTGAGAACCACTAGGTTTGACCCAAAAAGAATTTTTAATAAATTAATTTAATAATTAATAAAAGACACATATTAGAGTCACATTCTAAAAGAATTTAAAGCAGCTATAAAATACATTAAAAATGAATGCACCTGTCTATAATATGATATAATATACATTTGATCCATTTATAATTTCTGGACCAATAAAAGCCATCCTAGAGAACTAGAAACTCAAAGTCCTTTTGATGTGTGGGAACATACTGCCCTCTGCTGGAAATACAATTTTCACTTTTATGGGAGGGGGAGTTGGGTTTTTGGGCCACACCTGTGGTGTGTTTGTTCAGGGGTTATTCCTGACTCTGTACTCAGAAATCGCTCCTGGCAGGCTCAGGAGATCATATAAGATGCCAGGGCTAGACTCCAGGTCAACCACGTGCAAGGCAAATGCCCTACCCGCTGTGCTATTGCTCTGGCCCCCTACAAGATTTTTCTTAACTAAATAAATAACAAACATAACATGCTATACTATGTACCCTAGAGTCCCTGTAACAAAAGCTAAAATTTCTGTGTTAAAAAATTATAAATAGGGGTCGAAGAGATGGCATGGAGGTAGCGCATTTGCTTTGCATTCAGAAGGACAGTGGTTGGAATCCTGGCATCCCATATGGTCCCCCGAGCCTGCCAGGAGCGATTTCTGAGTGTAGAGCCAGGAGTAGCTCCTGAGCGCTACCGGGTATGACCCAAAACCAAAAATAATTAATTAAAAAAATTATAAATCTGGGGCTGGAGAGATAGCACAGTGGTAGACATTGCCTTGCATGAGGCCGACCTGGGAGTGACCCAGTTCGATTCCCAGCATCCTATGTGGTCCCCCAAGCCAGGAGTGATTTCTGAGCGCATAGTCAGGAGTAATCCCTGAGCATCACTGGGCGTGGCTCAAAAAAAGAAAAAAGATTCCAGATACCATAACATGCCTATGCCACCATGTTTGAATTCCAACTATTCTCTACCTTGCAAATTTCTAATGTTTTATAAAAGAAAAACGCAATCTCCTTTAGGATTTCCAGCCTCACCTTGAATATGATCACAATGGGTATGTCTTCTGACAGAGTATTATGCCTCAAATAGAGGCGTCCTTGTTTCACAGCCATATTGGTTCTACTTTTTTTCTCATGAGTAGAGCTAGAGGGAAACACAAGTTAGTTATGCTGTATCCTTATTTAGTTTCAAGCTAATAACACACATTAAACAATGAAAATCAATATGAATTACATGATCAATAACCATCAGTAAGATCCTTTGTAGTAGGTGCTTTTTAAAATATCATAATTTCTCTCCTATCCCCTGCCATTTCCATGAACATTTATATATCATCAAACATGTTGCTTTACTTTTCAGATAGATGATGAATGATTGTCAATCAGATGTGAACTTACTTCATTTTATCCAACTTGAATTTCTTTGGTCCAATGTGTGTGCCATTCATGATGAATTTTACACAGTTGGAGAAAAACTTCAAAATTAATCTACACACCATAATGAAAAACTCAAATAAATAGATTTCTAGTCTAACCAAAAATAAATTTATGGTCTTGGTACACAATGAAACCAAAGAGAAACTAAGAAACCTCCCTCTGGTAGGATCAGTTAGTAAATTCCTAGTGGATTTTAAAACACTTCCAAATTTAATCAACAATAACAGTAACTTAAACTAATCATGTGTGCTTAGATAATCTCTAGTTTTTAAAATACTGACTCTTGAATATCTTCAAATATCATATGAGTAAATCAAGACTTACAGAAGCTCTGTAGGTAGCCATACAAGTGACCAGTAAGCAACTTTAAAATTAAAATCCCACTTGCTCCAAAAGTATGTATACTGAGAAGATAGTGGTATTGAAGTTAGATCTGAGGTCAAAAGATTTATATAATAAATTTCTCCTTGAACCCAAGACTATATCCAAGATAAAGTACAGGTAATATTACATATTTGGGAGGGACTAAAGAAACATGTATAAAGCACTTAACATACTGTCTGGCTCCTATTAAATAGTTCACTATTAGCTGTCTCTCTCCATCAGGGAAAAAGAAATGAGGAAATTCTGAGTTAAGCAATTCATTACTGGTGTGAGAAGAGAATTACTCCATGGTGACATAAACCAACTATACCACAAATTTCTTCATTCTCACTATCCACTTGCTTCAAAATTCCAAACTCTATAGAACAATACATAAGTGATATTACATGAGTGATATATAAAGGATGCTGATACAGAAAAATGAGTACAGTGTTAAGAGGGGCTTGTAATGTCAATGATAAAATTATCCAAATTGTAAGTGTAAAGTATCTCCAATTACACAGATGCGAAAGTTTGAATATAAAACAGTCAAAGACTGAAAAAGGCGTATGAAAAGAAAGTGGTTTGCTTTAATGTTCAATTAACATGAATTAAATAACTAGTGTCCTTTAAAACAGCATCTTACACTTTTATCACTGAAAATACTTTTCTAGTTACGTTGGGGATCAAATTCAGAGGTTCACAATTGTGAGGCTCAACATTGGCCTACAGCTCCAGCCCTCATCATTAACATCTTATGTTCTGCTGACTAAAAACTCAGTGCAAACATTTTCAATATTATGGTGCCTTCCTGTTACTGGATATAATTTATGTGGCACCATCCAAAAAAGACTACTCAGGTATCAGCAGAATCACCAATATTTCAATGTGCACCACCTCTACTTTCCATACCTGGTAACTGAAGCCCCAACTGCCCCTTTTCTGTCGGCCTCCACAATAATCCTGTTCTTAGACAGCTGCTCTTGAATAAGAATGACTTTTTCCACTCCTTTAACAATGAAATAGCCACCTGCCCAAAAGAAACAAGAAAGTATACATCATCTAATTTTTTAACACTGTGATTTGGTGATGCTGGTATTCTTTTGAATTAGAGAGCAACACTTCCATGCTTCACAGTACTGGCTATCATCAATTCCAAATGTCTACCAACCTTGTTCTATGAATTGCTGATTGTGCCAGCACATGATATTATGTAAATGGGCCACAAGATAAAATGTCTCAAGGGCAGTGAATATATCTTACTGGTATAATGTATCCTGGTACCTAACACATAAAGATGACTAAAATAGTAAAGTAAATAAATTATTCTCCATATTTACTAAGAAATGATCAATAATCTTTAATATAAACTAAATGTTTACATTTTGAACAAATAAATGAAAATTACACATAAAAATTAGGCTTCCAAAACAATATCCTTATCTAAAAATGAAATTTAGAAAACATCATTTTCTTGTACATACCGTATTTTCTGGCGTATAAGACAACTTTTGAAACAAAAAAAAGTCAACCGAAAATCGGGGGTCATCTTATACGCTGAGTATATCCCGAAAAATGTTTCAATATGCCACTAAACGAAAATTGTCTGAATATTGCCACAAAACAAATTTTCCAACTCGATCCTGCACCAATCACTGCAAGGCTGCTCGGACGGCCTCTCTAACTCAGCCAATCCAAGCAGGCTTTTTATGCATGCAAATTAGACAATGTTCTGGACCCGAATCTACACTGTCAAAAGCCTGCTCAGATTGGCCAGAGTCAGAGAGGAAGTTTATTACAGTATAACCTTTGAACCTTTGCTTGTTGTGATTGGCTCACTGTGGCACATACAGTTGCAGCACAGGAACGTTCTGTCTGATACAGTGAATATAGGCCTAAACCTATGGTTTTGTTTTTTTTGGTTTTTGGGCCACACTCGGCGATGCTCAGGGGTTACTCCTGGCTGTCTGCTCAGAAATAGCTCCTGGCAGGCACGGGGGACCATATGGGACACCAGGATTCGAACCAACCACCTTTGGTCCTGGATCGGCTGCTTGCAAGGCAAAAGCCGCAGTTCTATCTCTCCAGGACCCTAAACCTATGTTTTAACTGCAAAATTAGGGGGTTGTTTTATACGCCCAGTCGTCTTATATGCCGGAAAATACGATACCATATTTTCTGGTGTATAAGATGACTTTTTAACCCATGAAAAACTTCTTAAAAGTCGAGGGTCATCTTATATGCAGGTATATGGCATGCTGAAACTTACTCCAGCTTCAGGGATGAGTGATCTGCCCCCCTCTTACCACCACATCCCATCCAGTTGCCAGGCATCATCACTCAGTCCTCTGCTTGTCCTGATTAATCTTTCAGGGCACACAAAGGAGCTGAGTTACTGAGTGCTGCATCCCATCCAGAGGTCAGGTGTTATCACTGATATGCGGCTTTCTGGTGCTCAGTTCTCTGCTTGTTCTGATTCATCTTTCAGGCCCGGAGGAGCTGAGTTACCAAGCGCCACATCTCATCCAGCCACCAGGTATGCGGCTTTCCATTGCTCAGGCCTCTCTGTTCAGCTTTTATGTGACACAGAAGAGGCACTCTGTCTCCCTCTAGCTATCCTATTAATCACTGCACCCCAGCCAGCTGCTCTCGGAGAAGCCCCCTCCCTGTTCTCAATGTAGATCACAATTAAAAAAATGAGTCACTCACCACAAATGACAAATGTAAAGTGACTTGCCAGTCCCAAGTCTAGCTTTATTAAACATATACTGTTAACCTTTAAGGATTCTACTCTTTTTCTCTTATGTTTTTTAATTTCCATTTGGTGTGCATTAAAAGAGAGGTAGTCTTATATGGCGAATATAGTCCAAACCGTATATTTTAACAGGAAAAGTAGGGGGTCGTCTTATATGCTGAAAAATACAGTAATTCATAACATGATAAAATAAAACCACTTTACTTTCAGAATACAAGCAAATACAAGTCAACATATTTGACTACTGCAATATCTTGAACTAAAATCATGTTCTTGTTTAACCTATTTGAAAACCTTTTGGATTCAGATCAAGTAAAGGTAAAACATGGGTTAAAGAATTAAAGAAATTTCAGTTAACTATGAGTGAAATCATCCCATAGCTGTCCATCCCCCTTTGACATTTGTTTAATATGTTATCTGCCCTTCAATTCTATCCAAGTTGAAGCAAATAATCTTTTCTTATAAGGTCCTTCCCTCCCTAGTATCTTTTTGAAACACAGATAGAATAAAATTGAAATCAAATTTCCATAAGTTTAATGAACCAAGTTTTATCCAACTTCACTATAAAAGCAGAAAGGTTGATAACTGTGTTTGAGGAGAAATTATAAAAACAACAGCAGTAGAAAACTGAAAGGGAAAAAAAAATCCCCAAAGCAAAGTGGGGGCAAATCCAAAATATGACACATACCAGGATCTAAAGGACATTCATTCAGTTTGGCAAACTCTGCTGGTGTTTTTCCTGTGAGAACACAGTTTGAGCTACGCAGCATTATAGGCATCCTGTTTAAAATAAAATACCACATATTAGTTAGACTGACAAAAACAGGCAGAAGAATACAGGTTGAGTGTTGCAGAAAGCACATTGTAAAGAGGTCTACGTTTCTGTTCAGTATATTTGAGACCCACTGTTAGCTACATGGAAGAGCCACTTGAATCAAGAACTTTCTCAGGCAATGTGCTTTTCTAGTACAGGTAACAAAAACTTGAGCATTTGGTGTCTCAGAGTAAATTAATAAATTCTATTTCTTAAGTGTTTGGAGGCCAGAAGATGGCTCAAAGGATTGGTGTGCATGCAGGAGCCCAGGGTTTAAACTCTGGTACTAGTTGAAACTATCCTTAATACCTCCCTGGACAGCTGGGGCCAAAAACCAAAAACACTTTTAAAAGTTTGGTACCCTTAAACTTTGTAGAAAGGCTTTTGTAAAAATAGAAATGATGGCAACTCTTCATTTACAATAAAGGAATTGGTGATCATTAGCTAAACACAATGGCACAGTGATTTAGGTCTGAACAGCAAGAGACAGTCAGCACCATACAGTCAGTAAAAGAAAAGAACTAAGCAAAGCTTTTAGAAACAAAATACAAGCATTACTTAATCTACACGTGGCTAAATAATAGATTTGACACTAAAGAATAAAGAATTGCAGAACTAAAAAAGAAACAAAAGTCATTCAGAACATAATTCAGAAGAAAAAAATACAAAATATGACTAAAAATCATGGGAAAACAGAATAAGACGGTATTATCTAAGTCTAACCAAATTCTATTTTATACCAAGATGACCTGCCCAAGAGATTCACTGAAGAGTTAAACCCAATGGTTCCCAACTGCCAGGAGTTACAGGAGAAAAGGAAGGCATTTTTTAAAATCTATTTAAAACACTTTGGGGGCAGAGAGAAAATACAGCAGGCAGAGTGTTTGCTTTCATGTGGCTGACCCAGTTTCCATTCCTGGCATTATAGATAGTCCCCGAAACCCACCAGGGCAAGAATAATCCCTGAGCTTCACTAAGCATCACAAAAACAAAACAAGAACAGAAAAAGGTTAAGGCATGGATAGCATGGAGGTAAGGTGTTTGCCTTGCATGCAGAAGGAGGGCAGTTTGAATTCCGGCATCCCATATGGTCCCCATTACTTCCGCCCCCGAGCCTGCCAGGAGCGATTTCTGAGCATAGAGCCAGGAGTAAACCCTTGAGTGTTGCTGGGTGTGACCCAAAAAACAAAAAAAAAAAAAGAGAGAGAGACATACCAACAGAGCCTTAGGATATGACTCAGAGAATCTGCTTTTGTCTGCATAATATCCACATATAACTCAGCACTGTAATAAAGTATGTGATCCAAACAACACAATAAAGCTGATCCCCTGTCACTGCAAAATCTGTGTGTAAATGCTGCAGAGAGCTTTAGAAGTGAGAACTCAGGATCCAGAATCAACTCCAGGTAGCAAGCACCATTTCTTTAGATTTTTTCAGAGAACTCTAGCACTGGCTCATGTCACCTGGCAGAGCTGCCGCTAATCCAGACTTCCCTTCTCACCTGCCAATGGGTAAGGCGTTGCGGATGATCCTCTGGCTGCCTCGGGTGTACTCGATATCCACTGTGATGGGGGCAGAATATGTCATATCCCGCAATCGGCACTGAAATAAATCAGATGAAAATGACAGCTTTTCTGTAAGGGAAGAATCCTCACAGCCTATGAGAGTTCCAGATCCTGTGGACACAGAGCCCACACTGAATTTGTTGGCTGCATGGGCCACTGAGCTGATCCACATGCTGTGTTGGGGAGTAAGAAGTCTAAGACTCCCTTCTTCATGAGGATGGCAACTGTTGATCCCAACATTCCCAGATCATACCCAGCCCAAAGTTGGAAAAGTAAAGTCTGGGGCTGACTGTCTTCACACTGACATGACACATTACCAGTCACTCCAGCGTTTTTGCACCTCACACACTTAGAAACAGGGTTCAAACTCCGGCACTCTGGGTGCTATTCCTTAACACCTCCCTGGACACCATAACATCGCACCCTAATGTACTAGCACTGTAAGTTGTTCTTTTAATGCAATGCTCCTAGTAGCCATCTGTGATTAAACTCAAACCAGATAGACACCTACCATCCAGTGAGGTTTCACACCGTTATAAAATTTTGATAACCTGCCCCTTCTAAATTACTCCCCCAAAACTAAGACCTCTCTGAGTTAAAGAAGCTAAAGAAGATGGGTCTGAAGCTTGTAGTTTGGATGGTATGACTACTAATCTCTGGAAGAGGCCTCTTCCTTATTTTCTCTCACCTCTGAAACATTAGGAATATATTTGAGCTGCTTACTCCAAGTCCCTGGTCAGTAGTACTTGTCAACAAAGATGGTTACAGGTTTCACCTCTACTCACCTTCCTCTTCAACACTGCACTAAAAAACACACTCAGATAGAACAGCTGATAGAGTGCTTGCCTTGCACATGACTGGCCTGGATTCAATCCCTTGCATCTTATGGTCCCACAATCCAGTCCGGAATGATCAATCCCTAAATTCAGAGTCCTGAGCACTGCAGAGAATTGCCATCCCCCATCCCTCAAAAAAACAAAAAAAAAAAAAAAACACAAAAAAAAAAAACACCTTCAGTTATTTTGAATTTAACTGAGATGAGTGGGCCCAGCCAATTGCTTAGCCAAGAGGGAAAAAATAGGCTGTTGACCAACAGCAGAGGGAGCAGCTGTGAGCTGTGGACTGAGCTTGGACTTTAACAGGCACCATTTTTTTCCTGTTTTTTTTTTTTAATTAAATAATTTCTTTATTTAAACACCATGATTATAAACATAATTGTAGTTGGGTTTCAGTCATAACAAGAGCACCCCTTTCACCATGCAACCTTCCCATCACCAATGCCCCCATTTCTTCTGTCCCCCACACCACCACCTGTGTTCGAGAAAGGCTTTCTACATCCTTCATTCACTAACAAGTTATGATAGTTCTCAGCATAGTTATTTCTCTAACTGCACTCACCACTCTTCGTGGTAAGCTTCGTATCTTAAGCTGGTCCTTCTGGCCCTCAACTCTGTGAATGATTTCAATGTCTTTAATTTTTCTTAAGAAAAAGACACCATTTTGAATTTAATTGAGGTCTCTGAGCCCAGCCAAAAGCATAGTTAGGAGGACACCCCCCCAAATTTGTTAAACTGTTGACCAGCAGTGGCAGGAGTGACTGTGGGATGTGGGTAGTTTGAACTAAAAAAAGCACCATTTTGAATTGAACTGAGGTTAATAGGCACAGCCAAGGGCATAGCCTGAGGGAAAGAAAAGCCTGTTGAACAGCAGCAGGAGCAGCTGGGGACAGTGGGCAGAGCTTGGACAAAATGTAGGCACCATTTTAAATTGAACTGAGGTATGTGAATCAAGTGAGAGCAGTTGTGCTCTGTGAGAGGCATTTGCACTAAAAAATAGTACCATTTAATAGCATAGCAGATTGGGCATTTGCCTTGCAAGTGACTGACCTAGGTTCAATTCCTGGCATCCCATATGGTCCCATGAGTCTGCCAGGAGTAATTACTAATTGCAGAGACAGGAGTAAACTCTGAGCACCATCAGGTGTGGCCCCAAAACAAAACAAAACAGAAAAAGGGCCAATCTGAACTGAGGTGTGTGAACTCAGCCAAGAGCATAGCTGCTCTGCTTCACTGCGTAGCTTTGCATGTCTTCTAGTCAAGGAACCCCACTATAATACATAAAAACAGTACCACACTACAAAGGTCACAATGGGAAAACAACACAGAACCCAACTCTACCTTGTGACTAAAGATGATAGTTCTGAAGACCAAACCAACATCAGTTACCTACATAACCTGTCTGATGAAGACTAAGAGAGAAAATGTTAAAGCTGTTCAAAAAACTCAAAAGAAACCACAGAATGGACATCTTATAAGACTCAAGAGATGATATAAGACTAGAAATGAGAAAATTTCAAACTGAAATATCAGGGTTAAAAAAATGTGGTCAGGGCCAGAGCGATAGCACAGCGGGTAGGATGTTTGCCTTGCATGTGGCTGACCCAGGACGGACTGGGGTCAATCTCTGGCATCCCATATTGTCCCCTGAGCCTGCCGGGAGCAATTTCTAAGTGGAGAGCCAGGAGTAAATCCTAAATGCCCCAAGGTATGCCCCCCCTCCCTTAAAAAAAAGGAAGAAGAAAAGAAATAAAAATGTGGCCAGAGAAATGAAACTTCACTGGAAAGTCTTGGCAGCAGAGTAACAGCTACTGAGGACAGAATCCTGAGCTGCAAAATAAGCTACATGACACATCCATTCAGTAGAAGAAACTGGAGGAGACTTAAAATTAAAACAAAAAGAAAATAAAAATTATCCTCAAAATAAGTGAACAGACAACAATAGACATGTGGGATAAATTTAACAGGAACAAGGTAAGAATAATTGGGGTCCCAGAAGGCCAGGAAGAAAAATCTATGAAGAAGCAACCCTATGAAGAAATCAAAGATTTATCTTAGAAATTTCTAGAGCTGAAGAATGCTTGCACCACACGTGAAGATTATCAGCTAAAAGAGATCCAAATGAAAGCACCCAAGGCACATCCTAGTCAAAATGATGAAAACCAGATAGTAATAGAAAGTAGCATGATCAAAAAGAGAAATTGCATACAAAGAAGCAAACTTAAGATTTACATCAGCATTGTCACAAGCAACCCTCCAGGCCCAAAGGCAGTGTTGGGATATAGCGAGAAAACTCAAGGAAATGAGTACCGTACTTCACCAAGAATATGTCATCCAACCAGGATCTGAAGGAAGAATACACAGCTTCACAGATAAACAACAACTTAGAAACTTTAACTGAGTTTTTAGTCATTGTTCTCCACTAATTAACACAACGTTTGATGACTGGCAAAGAATGTACTAAGTAGGGGCTATTGCAATCCAGGTTTGATCCCCAACATCCTGTGGTCCCCAAAGTATGGGTAGGAGTAATTTCTGGGTGCTGAGCCAGGAGCATGGCAGATGTGACACACACACACACACACACACACACACACACACCACAAAAACAAAAAAGAATGTTCTATGTAGTACTGGCAATGAATATCATACAGTCCCACAAGGATGAAGAGGGCTCCAGGGAAAACCAGAACCAGGACAGTTATAACACAGTGCATGTTAATTAGAATTAAATGAAAACAAAAACTAGTATAGAACTGCTTCTTAATATAAAACAGTATAGAGCAAGTGTTTATTTATTTTGTGATTATCTTTGTCTCTAAGAATTCTTTAAAATTTTCTATTAAGACCATAAATATTTTAAATTAAAACAAACAAATCCAATTAAAATAAGGTTTATAATTACCTCATGAGGGGACACTGGTCTAGTTACATTGAAGCTTTCTTCTACATCAGGAAGCCCAACATAAATATTAAGATATCTGAAAAGCAATTATTCCATTATTCATCATCTCTTAAGACATATAAACAAACAAGTTATTTTCATCTTCAAAGCAAGAAACTATAAAAAACAAAGTCAAAACTATATTTTGACAAAAGCTCATTTTGCTTAGATGACAAACATGTTAAAAATTGTAATGGGAGGGCCCGGAGAGATAGCACAGCGGTGTTTGCCTTGCAAGCAGCCGATCCAGGACCAAAGGTGGTTGGTTCGAATCCCGGTGTCCCATATGGTCCCCTGTGCCTGCCAGGAGCTATTTTGGGGCCGGTGAGGTGGCGCTAGAGGTAAGGTGTCTGCCTTGCAAACGCTAGCGTAGGACGAACCGCGGTTCGATCCCCCCGCATCCCATATGGTCCCCCCAAACCAGGGGCAATTTCTGAGCACTTAGCTAGGAGTAACCCCTGAGCATCAAACGGGTGTGGCCCGAAAAACCAAAAAAAAAAAAAAAATTGTAATGGGGAACAGGAGATAGCACAGCGGTAGGGCATTTGCCTTGAACACGCTGACCCAGGACAAACCCCAGTTCAAGTCCTGCATCTCATATGATCACCCCCAAGCCTGCCAAATTTGACTTTTAAGTGCAGAGCCAGGAGTAACCCCTAGGCACCACCAGGTATGGCCCAAAAACAAACAAAAAAAATTGTAATAGAGTATCTTACTAAAATTATAGTACAAAGAAGGTAAAATACTTCAAAACAATCTTCTCTAAAAACTACCATTAGGGGGCCGGGCGGTGGCGCTAGAGGTAAGGTGCCTGCCTTGCCTGCGCTAGCCTAGGACGGACCATGGGTCGATCCCCCGGCCTCCCATATGGTCCCCCAAGCCAGGAGCGACTTCTGAATGCATAGCCAGGAATAACCCCTGAGCGTCACCGGGTGTGGCCCAAAACCAAACAAACAAACAAACAAAAAACAAAACAAAAAAAAAAAAACTACCATTAACCACTTTACAAAATAAAAAATCATCAGTGGAGCAGAAGGGAGTACAACTGTATCTCCAACCCAAAAGATATTTAATGGAAAAAAAGGCAAAAGATAATCTGCATGATACTATCATTCATATTAAATAAAACCTACACTGGGGCTGGAGAGATAGCTCAGCAGTAGGGTGTTTGCCTTACATGCGGCCCACTGGATTAGACTAGGGTTCGATTCCTGACATCCCATATAGTTCCCTGAGCCTGCCAGGAGTGACTTCTGACACAGAACCAGGAGTAAACCCTGAGCGCTGCTGAGTGTGGCCCAAAAACCAAGTAAAAACAAACAAACAAACAAACTATTAAAACCCACATATATATACTTTTATATATGTATATGTATATATATAAATCATATATATGTATATATGTAAGTATCCCACTGCCCCGTAACCCCAGTTTTGGGAAAGTTTGCCTTAAGCCACTTTGTTTTTAACAATAAATAAAAAAAAATAGTATATATGGGGCTGGCGAGGTGGCGCTAGAGGTAAGGTGTCTGCCTTGCAAGCGCTAGCCAAGGAAGGACCCTGGTTCGATCCCCCGGCATCCCATATGGTCCCCCCAAGTCAGGGGTGATTTCTGAGCACTTAGCCAGGAGTAACCCCTGAGCATCAAATGGGTGTGGCCCGAAAAACCAAAAAAAAAAAAAGTATATATATATATATAAACGCTGCAGACAAACTGAAAGTATATAGATATTAATGTCCTGGTTCTCTGAACTGTATTAATACTAAGATACTAATTTTAGAGGACAGAAAGATAGCACGTCAATAGGGCATTTGCCTTGCACATAGCCGATCCAGGACAAATGGTGGTTCCAATTCTGGCATCCTATGGTCCCCTGAGCCTGCCAGGAGTGATTTCTAAACTTAGAGACAGGAGTAACCCCTGAGTGCCACCGGGTATGACTCAAACCCCCAACCCCACAAAATGATACTAATACTAATGAAATTTGGACAAAATATAATATGTAAATGATACTGTTTTGTAATTTTCATAAGTCTAAAATTACTTCAAAATAAAAGTATCAAGAATATTTAAAATCTGATGGTTCCGGGCCAGAGTGATAAAACAGCAGTAGGGCATTTGCCTTGCACACGGCTGACTTGGTACAGACCCCTTAGATTCAATTCCCAATTTCCTATATGGTCCCCCCAAGCCTGCCAGGAAATTTCTTAGAGCAGAGTCAGGATTAACCTCTGAGCACCACTGGGTGTGACCAAAAATCAAAAAATAAACAAACAAACAAAAACAAAAAAAGAAAAGCCAAACTTATCTATCATAACTACCCATTAAAACTGGCTTGTCAAATAAAGTTGAACACCTGGTGAGGACCTTATTAAGAAATCAAATGAATTATTCTAAAAAGTTTTGACAATAACTGTATTTGCATTTTAAATTTTTTATAAAATTACAATAGTAAATCTAGAGTAGTTCATAGTTCAGTCCTTACTTTAGGTACCACATAGGGTCAGCGTCACTTGTAACCTTTTCATTGGCTTTCATGATCTTCTTTATCTGCAAGGAGAGAAGAATATTAGGAAAAGATTCCAGGTTTCCATTAATTCTGAGCCAAGTGTCTTTCTAAGACCAGATACTTACCTCCACGTTAATGAAATAGTTAAATGAGTCTATGTGTTGTTTCACAAGGCCTTTCACCTGAACAGGTAAAAATCAAAAAGTAGGTTAGCAATAAAATAGCAGATCTGTTTCCCTAGCCTCATGTAATCATCATCCTCAAAACCCGAGAGAAAATAATTGATAAATTTTTATTTAAATTTTACATTTCTATGTCTTCATTCCCTTTCTCTTCTATCTTAATAGTATCACCTCAACTTCATTTTTTTTTTATGGGCCATCCGGTGGAGACCAGAAGGCCTGCTGGACAAATTCTAAAAGAGCTGTAACATTTCCTTAACTTCTTGAGAAACAAACTGATCTTTGGGATTCAAGAAACAAGTGCTTAAATATACTTAATAAGTTCCCTTAAACTATTCAATAAAACAAACTTTTCTCAAGATACTTTGAATTTTAAAATAACTTCTAAAAAAAAACAAACAGCAGCTGAACAATATCTCTTCCTTTCTCTTATCCAGGCATGATCTCAATATTAACTACATGTCAGTCGTATTACTTATGAAATAAGGGGGAAGCAAGGATCTCTACTAAGAACCTGAAAAGAACTACATTTGCAACTTTATCAGGGTGAAACACAGGGAACCTAAGATTAGACCCCAGAAAAAGGGGCCTTTACCCTCAGAGGTCAGTCACCACACACACAGAGACTTACACTCCAGCGAAAACAGTGAAGCAAGACAAAAACTGCAAAGCCCTAGCTAGAATAGGGAGATCTGTGTGTGCACACTATTATTTAGCACCTCTGTAATATTCTGAACCAACCATTACTTTTCCTAAATCATCTATCTGGCTTATAGAGCAGCCATCCCATTTTCAAAGTCCTGAAAGTTCTAGGCAGAAAGATTGACCACTAGATGATCTGAGATCTGCTTTAGTTTTCACCTTGACCTAACTTCTGTACTGAAGAAAATGTTTGAACTCTCTTCGACTACAACATCTCTTTCATGGTTCCTCTTCCAGGACATCCTGAACAGACTGACTACACTCTGCATAATCTATCCAGTATTCAAGCAGAGTGCTGAGCTCCCTCACTTGGACAGTGCATGACTTTTATTAAAAGAAAATAAAAAAAAACAGACAAGAAACAGACAAGTCCTATTAAAGAAACAGACAAGTCCGTGTTTGGCTCATCAACTAAAATTCAGAAAGAATACCACTTCTTAGGTCTAAAGCTTGGTTATCACAACCTCAATTCACACTTACAGGCAAGGACCCTACCTTATAATTCCTTATATTTCCATAATCTAGCAACACAGGGTTTCACAAAATCTGAAAATTGATGATGAACATTGCTCTTTTAAAAGATGCATTCCTTGACTTTTTTCATTTGAAAAACAACTAATTATTAAATGCTATGTTTTTACCTTTAAAAATGCAGGAAGCAGCCTCCATTTTTCCTACAAACCAAAACAAGATATGTATTAGAATATCAGCTTGTTACCACAATATTTTTATAGCAGATTATTTTAATGAACCAAAATGATAGACCTTGTCACAGACGCAAAAACCATTTAAACCAGTGTTAAAAAAAATAACAGTGGGCCTGGAGAGATAGCACAGCGGCGTTTGTCTTGCAAGCAGCCACTCCAGGACCAAAGGTGGTTGGTTCGAATCCCGGTGTCCCATATGGTCCCCTGTGCCTGCCAGGAGCTATTTCTGAGCAGACAGCCAGGAGTAACCCCTGAGCACAGCCGGGTGTGACCCCCCCCCAAAAAAAATAACATAGTGCATAAGCATTTGCCTTGAATACAGCTGACCTGGGTTAGGTCTTCTGCATCCCATATGGTCTCCTCAAGCCTGCCAGAAATAATTTCTGAGCACCACTGGGGATGGCCCAAAAACAAATAAAACTATTTTTATTAATAATTTTTAAAAAATTTTTATTATAACACTGTGATTTACCAAGCTGTTCATAATACCGTAGTTTCAGGCATTAAATGTTCAAACACTAACCCCACCACCTGTCTGACCTTCTCTATACTAGTGTCCGCAGTTTACTACGTCATGATTTTTAAATTGCAATCATTTTTATGGGTATATAGATGTATATCTGCATGTATGTACATACAAATGTGTATCTTACAGATTTTTTTTCAATACTATTTTGATTTTGGGCTACTCCCAGCTCTGTGTTTTGAGGTCACTCCAGGTGTTAATGTGCTATACGTAGCAGTTCCAGAATCAAACCCAGGATTTCCCCCAACAAAGAATTTGCTTCAGTCCTTTAAACCTATCTCTCTGGCCCTGGATTTCTAAAACTGGACACAATTTGACTTCTCTTGATGACTCAAGATTCCAAATACATTTTCATGTTTTGTTTTGCTCTGTTTTGTTTTTTATTCTCGTGACACCTAATCAGTAGGGCTTGGCTTCTTGAGAATGGGAAAGTAGAGTTTCTGAGCTGTGGGGAATCTCTCTTGTCTAGACTAAAAGGGCGTTCTTTTTCCCTATTATTCTATCTATCTCTACTATCTACTCTACTATCTATCTCTAATTAAAACTCACCTCAGGGCTGACAAAGGAAAATACAGGATGTTCATCTCCTGCAAGACACTCTGCTGGGGCCGGGTGGTGGCGCTAAAGGTAAGGTGCCTGCCTTGCCTGCGCTAGCCTTGGAGGGACCTCGGTTCGATTCCCCGTGTCCCATATGGTCCCCCAAGCCAGGAGCAACTTCTGAGCACATAGCCAGGAGTAACCCCTGAGCGTTACCGGGTGTGGCCCAAAAACCAAAAAACAAACAAACAAAAAACCAAAAAAAAAAACCAAGACACTCTGCTGTCACTTCTGAGGCCTGACTTTGACATGTGCCTGTGATTTTAAGTACCCTATGATGATAAACCACTTTTCACATATGATGTCTATCTACCAAGGAAGAGTTTGAGGGTTTTAAAAAAAAAAGTCCTAAAGTAGAGGCCTGAGAGGTAGCACAGCAGTGGGGCATTTGCCTTGCAAGTGGCTGACCCAGGACCAAAGGTGGTTCAAATCCAGGCATCCCATAAATCCCCTTCTGAGTAGAGAACCTGGAGTAATCCCTGAGCGCTGCTGGGTGTGGCCCAAAGACAAACCAAACCAAAACAAAAAGGCCTAAAGTAAGAGTAAAAGCCTAAGGTAAGGATTATGAGACCTTGAAGCAACTGTAGAAATCCTATCTTTCACACTAGTGACAGTCAGTCATCTGGGAAGATTCTGAGCTCAAGAGTACTGTGACGAAACTCACTTTAACTTCAGGTATTGGGCTGTTAACAGACAAGGTCAGATTTAAGGAGATCATCTAGAGTTCATAGGAATGCTCAAAACTGCTAGAAAGTTTAGCTTGGAGGCACAATAAAGTTAAAAGCAACAGGACTTGAGGATAAAAACTTAAAAGAACACATCAAGACTGAGCCCACAGGGCCAGTGAGAAAGCTCAGAGGGCTGCAAAGAACTCCTAACTTACAAAGGGTCTAACCCCTTGCAGTGCATGATCTCCCAGTGAATGACCTAAGTACCACCAGATGTAGCTGTGGTGGCTTCCAACACTCCTTGAAAGACCACAGAACTGCCACCTGTAGGAATGAGACAAGGGACACAGCTGAAATAATAGGTTTAAGTGCAAAATGGGTTGCCAGGAGTTTGGCTGGGGCATCTTAAGTTGGAAACAGCCATCAATATCCAAATGAAAATGACAACTTACAAAACTACAAATATGAATGTGGTGCTTAGAGACATTAGGGAGGGCTGAAGAAGGGCAATTCCAGCCATATAATGGATGAGATTCTCCAAGGATCACAAATGGAGAAGAGTTCCCAGAAGGAAGACCAAGAATACTCCAGTACACAGAGATGGCGAACAAAGACACAGACAGCAAGAGGCTGAGGAGTACCAAGAAGATAGATGAAAACCTAGACAAACTGAAAAGTATTTTTCAAGTAACTTAAGGATAACCCTAAAACAGCCTTGTAAACATTACATCTCATTAGACTATCATCACATATGTCACAACGTTTTATGGCAGAAAGGGGGTGGTACAACCATTACATGAAGATTTTCTTAAAATTGAGTAAGCATCTTTCTAAAACATGATACGATCATTAATTTTCCTTATCCAGAGTCCTGACCAAAAATACAGTTGGTAGGGCAATTGATTTGCACACAACAGACACCCAGGTCTAATTCCCAGCACCACCAGAAGTGCCTAAGAATCACTGAGTGTGCATCCCAAACAAACAAACAAAAGAAAAACAATTCAGTTACTATGTCATTGTTGCGTTGTTTTTGTTTCTTTTTTAATAAAACTAATCAATGGTGATGAATATTAAAGGTAAATATTATAAGGGTCATAAGAGTATACAGAGTAAGGCACTTGCCTTGCAAGTGGCCTACCAGGGTTCAATTCCCATAAGGTCTCTGGAGCCTCACCAGGAGTGATTCCCGACCACAACGAACCAGAAATAAGACCTGAGCACCTCTGTATGTGGCTCAGAAACAAACAAAAAGGTTGTTGGGTGAATATATTGAAAAGGATCATATAGGTTAACTCTCTGAGTTGACAAAAATGATTTTTATCTTGTTTTAAATGGAAGCTACTGTCAAAAATATTTGCATTTTATTATAAATATATCATCAAGGCAAAATGAAACAATCCAGAAAAAACTCTACAAGATTTGAGATGTGGAAGGGGGAGATTGGAAAAGGAGGGAATGAGGACTGGAGAAAAGCAGCAAACAGTGGCCAGAACAGAGCTTTTAAAAGTGGGCAATACTGCCCCTAGGAAACTGGAGCCATTCTAGAGGTCCAGAATGGCCCCAGATGCAACTGTGGGGTGTTCTTGTCTATTCATTTAACGAAAGATTTCTTTTCTCCTTCCTTCCTTCCTTCTTTTAGTTTCCTTCCTCCCTTCCTTCCCCTTTTTTTTGTGTTTTTTTTGTTGTTGTTGTTGTTGTTTTGGCCCACACACAGCAGTGCGTGGCAAATCCCTATCTAAGGTGCTACAGCTCCAGCCTAGAAGAGAGATTTCTAAGGAAGATGCTGAGAGATTTCCTCCCCTCCCTAAAAAAAGGGGGAAACTTGAGACTCTGAGCCAGACTGAGGAAAGCTTTATAAACCCTACCAGGAGTGATCCATGAACACGATCAGTTGTGGGTCACACAAATCCCTTAAGAAAAAAAATCCGAAATTAAAATAACAGATGCCTCTGTTGCAGAGCCAAGAATAGACTCCATAAGGGACATGTCAGAAGCCATCATGAAGCAGAAATGAAGTGTTACATTTCAAAACATTCACAAGACAGTAACCTCAAGATGTGATGGTAAACTGGATGCAAAGGACAGAAGGTGAACTGTTAGTCCTGAATCAGAAAACAGGAATTATAGTGCTGGCCCCTACATAGCTGTGAAAATTCAGATAAAACAATCTTTTCATCTTAATTCACTCTGCTCTCTAGAGAAGCAATCCAATTGGTGGTTAAGGATAAGGCCTTGGGGCCGGGAGGGTGGTGCTAGAGGTAAGGTGTCTGCCTTGCAAGCGCTAGCATAGGGGACGGTGGTTCAATCCCCTGGCGTCCCATATGGTTCCTCAAGCCAGGGGTGATTTCTGAGCGCATAACCAGGAGTAACCCCTGAGCGTCAAACGGGTGTTGCCCAAAAAACAAAAAAAAAAAAGATAAGGCCTTATATTTAAGGGCTGAGAATGAGAATGTGTTCGGTGGTAGATCCCTTGCCTTGCAATGGTGAGACTCTGAGTTGGATCCCCAGCATTACAAACCAGAAAAGAGAAATAAAAATCGGATGAAGACTCTGAGTCAGTTTACTAGCATCCATCCAACTTTTGGATTGGTCACATGGACCAGATACCTGATTCTGGGATCCTTACCTGAATTCTGGACTTCAAAACTCTACACTGGCAAAAATGGGATAAAAACTCTGCTTATTCTGGAAAACTAAATGATGCAATGCATGTTGTGTGTATTGAGGGGGAGAGGTGGAGTTAGACCACTGTAGCAAGCCAGCCCCTGAAAAGGTTGACTGATGGTAGGATGGAGGATGAGGCCTTTTTCTTCCAGCTCGGAGCACGCGTCTGCCACCCTGTCTAGCCCACGGTTCTGAGGTGAAACGGGTAAACAGCTCGCAGACAGTCAGGCTCGTGGAAATACTCGCTTTATTCGGAGGACAAAACTGAAGTCCAAAGACTCAGCTTCAGTTCCAGCCCAAAAGCCCTGGCCTTCCACTGACTCTTGTTTTTATCCACCAGAATCAGGTACCACGCAATGGTGGGATCAGATACCAACCAATGGTGGAAGCAGAATCAGGTACTACCCTAGGGTGGGGGCAGAATGCCAGGTCACACCCTAGGGTAGGGCACAATCACCAATCAGTTTAGGGTGAGTAACATAGTAATCCCCTAAAATATTTACATATACAACAGACCACACCCTGCAATGCTTAGAATTCACTACTGACTGCAACTCAGGAATTACTCCAAGCAGTCTCTAGAGACCACATGGGATGATGGGTACAAGGCAAGCACCTTACTTGTTTAAGTCTCTGGTCCCTGTATGTAATGTTTAGAGAATGACACAAACTAAAGACCCTTCATAGGAACTTTTCTGGTTTAAATCTCAATTGCCACGTCATGATCAACAATTGCAGAAATTCCAACTGACTCCAAAGAGCTGATCAACTGTACACTTCATTAAGTGACTTCATTACACACTGGTAATTCTCCTGCTGAAAACTCTTTAAGGACAGCCAAGCCCCTTCAAGATGCTCACCACCACCTTTGCACCATCAGGACCCCTACACATTCCTCACCCAACTTCTATTGTGATCTCTCCCTTTGCCTGCTAGATTAACTCCAGGCCCTCAAACCCAACCGATTCAGTCCAGGTTTCCTGTTCCCTCTACCGGGATCCCTCCCGGGATTATCCTTTCAGCTCTCTTCCTCCTTGAGATGTGATCGCAAGTGTATGGACGTTCCAGAATGCAAAATCATGCTAAGATTCAATTTCACAAACAGTTTCTCATGGGGATGTTGGAGGGAAGTGATGCTTAACTTCTGAGAACCGGATGAAAGCAAACACATAGGCAAGACTGTTGGGGCGCTGTAGTTGAGAGGGTGCAACTGGTGGGTACCAGTGAGGGTGGAGGGGGCCTCCCAACTCTGTGGGGAGGGATGCTGGGGGGGTCCCATATGCGATCCCTCAGGTCTAAATGCATGCTTTCCACTAACCCCTCTCCAACTCCTGGCAAAATTTTTGGTTATTATTTCAAGGTGCTTAAATACTCCTGCTCCAAACTTGCACTCCACATTCAAAGAGATTAGCCTAGGATTCTAGCTATTGGTTTCACCACTGAGAGGTCTCAGGCTGTCTACTAGGAGTCAGAAAGAAATACATAAGCCCCCGAGAAAGGGCGCCAAGGACCAAATGTCCTTATAAGTAGCAACACTAGAAAAGATCCTAGCCCAGAGCTTGCTAAGGAATAGCTCATGGCCGGCCCGGGAGACAACTGTCTCGAGCACTGTCTTCCCATCAGCTCACAGCAGGGGACGTATACAGTTCTGAGCATGCGCAAAGTCCTGAGCGTGCGAGGCGCGGAGTTCTGGACATGCGCGGAGTCCTGAGCATGCGCAGAGGCCCCGGTCCGCCTCCAGCCCGGGCAGAGCGTCAGCGGCAACGCCACGCTGCCCGGGAACCCGTCCCACAACCCCTTCCGCCCTGAGAGAGCGTGGTCCTCACCTCCACAGTCGGGATGGGTGCTGCTAGCTGCTCCGGAGTGAGGTTCCCAAACTCCTCCGCCAGCACGTCCATGCTCTTCACCACGACGGAAAAAAGACAAAGCAACAGTCGGCCCTAACGCCCACCTTCGCTACACCGAGCAAGCCGCTGCTCCGGTGGAAAACTGTGCGCAGAGGCCCAATAGGTCCCCACTGCGCAGGTGAAGCTGAAGCCACGACAGAAAGGTTCCGCCTCCTGCCAGGGTCCCAACCTGCGGTGGAACCCGGATGTACCGAGGCGGAGCTGGGAAACCGCGCCCCCTAGCGTCGCTCGGAAGTCTCGCCCTGGAATTCCTTAAAGCCCAATCAGTGAATTCAGTGCCAGTTCGGGGCCAGAGATAATTTCGGGGAGATAGCACAGCGGTAGCGCGTTTGCCTTGTTTACAACCCGACCCGGGAAGGACCTAGGTTCGATTCCCGGCTTCCCATTTGATCCCCCAGTTTGCCAGGGGCGATTTCTGAGCGCAGAGCCAGAATTAGATTAACCCCTAAGCATCGCTGGGTGTGGCTCCAAAACTAACCAATCAAACAATAAAGTTTAAAACAAATAATTTGGGCCTGGAGTGATAGCAAAGCGGTAGGGCGTTTGGATTGCCTACTGCGGAGCCAGGACAGACCTGGTTCGATCTCCCGCATCCCATATGGTTCCCCGAGCCTGGCAGGAGCGATTTCTGAGTGCAGAGCCAGGAGTAACCCCTGAGCGCCGCAGGGTGTGGGCTCCCCCCCCCCCCACAAAAATTATTTAAGCACAGTGATTACAAACATGTTCGTAATTGGGATGGTTTTCAGAAACGGCTCTCCAAATGCCTAGTAACAGGATTGGTTTAAAATAATGAATCGTTCATACACTTGATGGATTATAAAATGATCAAATGATCAATGAAGAGGAATCTAATCACGGAGTTGGGCTTAACCGGACTATAATTAAGCTTTGTGTTATTTTTTTGGGGGGGGGTCACACCCGGCAGCACTCAGGGGTTACTCCTGGCCCTACACTCAGAAATTGCTCCTGGCAGGCTCGGGGGACCATATGGGATGCCGGGATTCGAACCGCTGTCCTGCATGCAATGCAAACTCCTTACCTCCATGCAATCTCTCTGGACCCTGTGTTCTTAATTTACAGTGAATTCTTGGGGGGCGGGGGGACACTAGTACAGTGGGTGCGCATGGATGACCCGGGCATCCCATATGTTCCCCCTAAGCCTGCCTAGCGATTTCTGACTAGAACCAAGGAGGATCCTTTGAGTGCCAAGGGATGTGGCCCCAAACCAAAATAAAATAGTGAACTCATGGGATTGGAGAGAGAGTACGATGGAGAGAATGCTTGCTTTGCAAACAGTTGACCAGGTTTTCGACCCTCCTGCACTCTTAAGATTCCCCTGAGGCCCATAAGGAGTGATCCCTGAGCACTTAAATTTGCGGGACAAAAATAAACAACAAACATTTTAAATTTATTTAAAACATGAATTACAAAGTTATCCATAGTACAGTTATTTCAGGCTTTCAATGTTTCCAATACAAATTCAGAAATTATGAAAGTACAATTTTTTGTGTGACTTTTCCTCCAAATGTCCCATTTCCCTCCCACCCCCAGATTTATTTCATAATGCTTTCTCCAAGAAAATAGGAAGGAGTGGCAAGTGAAATTGTCAAAAAATAAATCAGCAAGTCAATTTGTGATTGATTGCTATGATTTTAACATATGTAATTAAAATCATTTAAAATATGCCTACTCATTTACATAAATAAGTTTTCAACTCTGGTATCTAAAATATATTTTATTTAATTTTTGTATTTAGGTCTCATGGTAATAATCATTTCTTTCCTGTCATTAACAAACTTTTAGATCTTCGCAATAATTTTTGGGGTTTAGGTGAAATACATAAAGCCTACAATTGTAGGCTAAGCTTATCTGGGCATTTTGAAATGGTTGAGTTTGGGTGTGGAAGCTAACGGGCCTGGCTGGAAGGGAAGGGAATCTGCCCACCTCAATTCCAAAAAGTCCTGGGAGTTATTAGTCAGTTGACTAATTTGTCTAACATTTGGGATCTATCTGCAAGGGTGTGGTGGAATGCCACAGTTCAAGAGCTATGAAACTGGGCCTGATGATAGAAGTGGAGTTTGGGTTTCGAGGGTGATGGGCCTGGCCAGTAGGCCAAAAGATATTTTTTATGGCTATTGAGGGATTTGGAATTTTATTTTACACCTGGCGGGCTCAGGACTTAGTCCTGGCTCTACACTCAAGGATTACTCCTGGCAGGCTCTCCAGAGACTATATGGGATGCCAAGAGTTGGCTCTGGGTTGATCAAGAGCAAGGTAACCCCCTGTAGACCATACTTTCTCTCCAGCCTACAGAATATTTTTAAATAAAAATTAAAAATATTTTTAAATAGGGCCGGAGAGATAGCATGGAGGTAAGGCGTTTGCCTTTCATGCAGAAAGACTATGGTTCAAATCCCAGCTTCCCAGATGTTCCCCTGTGCCTGCCAGGGGCAATTTCTGAGCATAGAGCCAGAAGTAACCCCTGAGCACTTCTGGGTGTGACCCAAAAACCAAAGAAAAAATATTTTTAAGTAAAGTAAGCTCATACAAATGAATAGGAAAAAATCTCATTGAATAAAAAGAGGCAGAGGGTGCCTTAAATGATTAAAGGATTGCCTAAGATTTGAGAACTGGTTGATTGTCTTGACATGTTATCAAGATTTGTGACAATTTGAGTGGTCTAAAGCTTTACACTGAAATTTTTTAAATAAAAATTTTTATATATGTTTATCTTAATATATTATGAACATTTGTACAAACATATTTTCCATCTCCTCCTCTGGATATAAAGAACCTAGATGTGGGCTATAGACATCCATCTCAGCTATTACATTTAATTTCAATACCTGTATCTTCTTCCACAATTGTGCTGATGTCTGAAGGTATGAGAGCCAGGAATATAGCTTTGTAGCAGAGTACCTGCCTTGCATGTGTGAGGTCTTGGGTTCAATCCTTAACATATCTCTCTTTTTCTCTATCTTTCTTTATCTCTTTCTTTCTCTTTCTTCTTTCTGTTTCTCCTTCTTCCTTTCTTTACATACCCACACACACACACACCCCTAACACTGGATAAGAAATGCAAGAAATATGTTACCAAGATTCAAATTAATTTGTATTAAAGATTTTATAGCTTCAAAGGGATAGATGCTTTTTTAGTAGGCCTGCCAGGAGTGATCCTTTAGCACAGAGCCAAAGTACTTCATGATCACTGTTTGGTATGGCCCCAAAACAAAGTGCTCAACTTAATTCCTATCATATAAGCAGAGCTCTGTAGTCAAACCCCCAGGTGTGGGGGTAGGGGAGCACATGACTGAGTGATCATGTGCCTGGATTTGGACTCAGTTCTCCTGGACAGGCAGCATGCAAGTACTCTGTAGAAGTGTTGAAGAAGATGATGGTGATCGTTTTATTAAATTTTTAATTTTAAGCACTCTGATTTACAGCAGTAACTTGCAGGATTGAAGGGTACAGCATTCTATCACCAGAGTGTTCACTTCCCTACTCCAAGGATGGTGACATTAAGGGTCAAGTATTCAGTCTCACATTTCTTATTCATGAAGTCTTTTTTTTTAATTTTTTTTTTATTCATGAAGTCTTACAGTGAGACATAAGTCCCTTTCCTAAGTCTTTTTTCAAATCTGGAAAAAAGCTCATAGCTTAGAAATGAAAATACAAGACTCCTTTTCAAACAAAGAAAATAAGGGCATGAGTGGATAGTCCAAGTATCCTTTCTAAAAGTCTAGTTTGTGTCATGGGAAAAAAAAAGTCATAATTAAATGCTTGTTGAAATTAGAACATGCTGGGTTTTATCCTTTGAGCTGACATCAAGTTCAAGAACGATAGCCTTCTGCATACCCTTAAGACATATGGGGCTATAATGACCTACAGTGTTGAAGCAATATGGCCTTTTTTCTCATGTACGTAAGCAATTGCCCATCACATCTCACAATACTAAAACCTCTTGAAGCTTGAAAGATTTGGAGCTAATAAGTTATAGTGATTAAAATGAGTTCTGGCTACTTTACACTTTCAGAATCTGCTAGCCATTTTGAATGTGTTTTCTTATTCCCTTCTGTAAGAGGGCAAGCAGGGTGGGAAAGTGGATCAGTGAAATTCCAAGCCCAGCTTGAGTGAACAGTGGAAGAAAATTCCAGCTCCAGTCTCAAGGTCCAGCTACTTTTACTCTACTTCTGAAAAATTCGTTGACTTTTTTTCTCCTTAGAGGCAGAACAGGCAGAACTATCCCTTCATTCCAGATCCAGGACCTCGATTCTTCCAAAAAAAATGGTGGTAGCGGGGCCTTGTCATGCAGAGTAGAGGACTTTGGAGGTGCCATCTCTGAAGCACAGCACCAGACCAGCCATTAGAAGTCCTGGCTTCCATTCCAGAAGCCCAGCCTGACCTTCAGAATAGAACCTACAAAGGCTTGAGTCTCTGCCCAATAAATTCCTTTTTGCTTGGGTCAACCATGCCCATTTCTCTTGCTTCTCCTAAGTTCTGTGTAAGAGCATGTATGTGAAACACGAACAGAGGACACTGTAGTGCCCAGCAAGCCTTCTTTCGCCAGGGCAAAAGACTTCATGTGTCCTTATTCTCCTGTTTCACTTATTCTTTATCTCAATCAGGACCAAAAATAAAGAAAAGAGAAATGCCCATCATTTCTAATGCATAAAAAATGGTGTTTGTACTATTTCCCTGCTGGCAACTATAGTACCACAGAGTATATAAAAAAACCATTTGGACTCCAATTTGATGATCAAAAATATGCCACCTCATCTTCCTATGAATTCTATTGTTTGCCTTAGAAATCAACAAAAAAAGCATGCAGCATAATACTTTTCTCTTCATTCCCTCCCAACACATATTTACTCCCTCCAGAGTAAATATACTTGAAAACTCCAACTAAACAGAAAACTAGAAACAAAAATCAGAAGCAGCTTGTAGTTTCTAAGCGTGAAAGATATGTGCAAAATAGAAATACAAAGTATGTGTATGAATGCATGCTGGGAGGGTGCAGGATGGATCTAAGATCCAAGATGTGATCAGCAATAAAATTCCACTTATAGCTTTGGACAGGACAGGTGGAGCCCACTTACATGAATAGAATTCCACTTCCATAGATAGGATGGATATTTTATTATTATTCATTTAAAAATATTGATTTAGAGTTTCTTCAAATTTTGACAGAGTCCTTCCAAATATAGATTGTATTTTATTCATAGTCATTTTCTGGAACTAAATAAAATAGTTCAGTAGCATCACAATGGGCAGAATTAGAGGTGGGGAACATAGGAGTCACTGACTCCTTATTCACTGTTTATTAAACAATAATAAGTCTTTAGAAAAATGAAAAGATGGGGCCGGGTAGGTGGCGCTGGAGGTAAGGTGTCTGCCTTGCAAGCGCTAGCCAAGGAAGGACCGCGGTTCAATCCCCCGGCGTCCCATATGGTCCCCCCTTGCCAGGGGTGATTTCTGAGCACATAGCCAGGAGTAACCCCTGAGCGTCAAACGGGTGTGGCCCAAAAACCAAAAAAAAAAAAAAAAATGAAAAGATGATTTTTATACAAAACTCTGTGCAAACTGTAGCCCTATCTTTAATTTCAAAAGTATGTCATCCCGGAACAAGCAGATTTCTCTGCAGTTTCAGTGAAACTGTTGCCAGCTTCATAAAGGAGGATCTATGGTTCAAGACAGACAAAGGCTGACAACACTCAAGAGTCATCTTGGCCACAGCAGGCTAAGAATTGAATCACCATGGGAAGCCTTTGCTAACTTAAAGGGCTGCAGAAAATTCAAGTTCAAGTGTTTCTTTTACAGATGTAAACTTCACCTAGAAAAGAGGTTTCTAGGGGGTCTTCATTTTACTGCTAACTTCCCTTCTTATGAGTAAACCCATCCTGCACTTAGTTCCCATTACACAATGAAAATTAATTCCATATTTTAAACAAAATTATGCTCACTTCACACAATTTATTCAGACCATCACTTGGTTATTCTTTCAACTTTTAACTCTTTCAGTGAAATTATACTAAAATTAAAAAAAATTTAGATTTGATAGTAACAAGTGAGAAAATGTAATTTCTACGGATTGTATGGCTAAGCAAGATAGAAATGATAGAACATTTACAAGTATTATATAGGTAATATAATGAAATAAAAATTGCTTTCTAAAAAATGCTTTCTGTTCACTACACCTTTTTTTTTTTAACTTGGAAGTGCCGCGTAAATATTCTCTTTGATGTGTTGTCTTCCACAACACTAACCTTACTGTATGACACAAACTGGGGCTCACACATTGCCTCAGACAGGACTCCAAATGTGCCACACCTGTACCTCTACCACCTCCAATGGGAGCATCTGGGAACTGAAATGCTGAATTTCCAATCTCTCAGCAAGGGTCAGTTCAAGTTTAGTTTGCAGGTGATGAAGCATCTACCTGCCCAGGGACTTCTTCCCCAAAGAGCAGCTTGCGAAGTATATTTGCATAGAACGGTCCATACACTTGCTTGTTGAAATTCACAATGTTTGCATATTGAGAGCCTATCGCTTCCAGTTCATGCTGGATGATGGCAAGGCCTCCGGGCACCGGTGGCAGGGACTTTTGAGAACTTGGCAGGTAAAGTAAGTTTTTCATGTACAGTTGGATCCGTTTATCTGGAGGGGGAAAGGAGATATCATTACCTGCCCTCCACTATCAAAGCATAATTGTTTTAAATGAGCACAGTAATGTTAATAGATGAAGTACGATAACCCCGATACTTCATCCTCCCTATATCATGCTCTTTGCAGCTTTTTGAAAGCCCCATTCCTTAAACTAGGTTTGGCCATATGATTTACTTTGGCCAAGACAGACTGCAACACAAGTGCTGGGGTGCTAGTTCTAAATCAAGGTTTCAAGAATCAAGATCACATCTTCTGTACATACCCACTACACCATGTGGACCAGCCTGCACCAAAGATAAGTCACATTGTGATACGATTTTCCTGATGCCTTTGTAGATTAATATGTGCACAACTCCCAAACATCTGAGAAACTAGCCAAGATCAGCATAGCTAGGAAATACAACTGCATATGGGAGTCCAGAAAAACAAAAAAGAACCACCTACCTGCTCCCAGTTTTGTGAGAAATACATGGCTGTTGTTGTTGTTGTAATATATTGCTGTGGATGTTTTTTCTATGGAGTTACTGTCTGAGCTAACTGATTTTAAAATCAGGAGCATTTTGAAAATGGGATAGAGTTCTTTTATAAAATATCATTACTTAAGATCCATAATTTTAGTCATATATGATAAATCTCGATTTTTAAACTTGCACTGTTAATCTGGCACATGCAGTGGTTCGAAAAAAAGGAAAGCCAGTTAAAAGCCAGAAATTTCACATAGAAATTACAATTTCTGGGGCTAGAGAGATAGCATGGAGGTAAAGCATTTGCCTTGCATACAGAAGGTCAGTGGTTCGAATCCTGGCATCCCAGATGGTCCCCTGAGCCTGCCAGGAGAGATTTCTGAGTGTAGAGCCAGGAGTAGCTCCTGAGCACTGCCAGGTGTGACCAAAAACCGGAAAAAAAGAAAGAAAGAAAGGAAGGAAGGAAGGAAGGAAGGAAGGAAGGAAGGAAGGAAGGAAGGAAGGAAGGAAGGAAGGAAGGAAGGAAGGAAGGAAGGAAGGAAGGAAGGAAGGAAGGAAGGAAGGAAGGAAGGAAGGAAGGAAGGAAGAAGGGAAGAAGAAAGAAGGGAAGAAGGGAAGAAAGAAGGGAAGAAGGGAAGAAAGAAAGAAAGAAAGAAAGAAAGAAAGAAAGAAAGAAAGAAAGAAAGAAAGAAAGAAAGAAAGAAAGAAAGAAAGAAAGAAAGAAAGAAAGAAAGAAAGAAAGAAAGAAAGAAAGAGAAAGAAAGAAAGAAAGAAAGAAAGAAAGAAAGAAAGAAAGAAAGAAAGAAAGAAAGAAAGAAAGAAAGAAAGAAAGAAAGAAAGAAAGAAAGAAAGAAAGAAGGGAAGAAAGAAAGAAGGGAAGAAGGAGGGAAGGAAGGGAAGGAAGGGAAGGAAAGGAAGGGAAAGGAAAGGAAAGGAAAGGAAAGGAAAGAAAAGGAAGGAAGGAAGGAAAGAAAACAGAAGAAGAAATTACGATTTTTGAATATTACTGAAAAATATAAAGAGCTGGCAAACTTGGGAACATAATGTGACTAGATTGACCAGATACACATTTTCCCAAGACAGTCAAATTTATATTCACTGTCCTGACATCATTTAAAAAAGAGGACTCTGGGCCAGAGAGATAGCACAGTGTTAGGGTTTTTGCCTTGCATGGAGCTGATCCAAGACGGATGAATGGTGATTCAAATCCCAGCATCCCATATGGTCTCCTGAGCCTACCATGTGCAATTTCTGAGTGCAGAGCCAGGAGTAACCCCTAGGCACAGTCAAGTGTGACTCAAAAACCAAAAGAAAAAAAAAGAGCACTGAGGGCTATGGATGTCGCTCTGGGTTAGAGCATGTAGCCTGCATATATGAGACCGCATGTTTAATACCTGGCATTCATAAAAAAGTTCTTATATGATCACTCTCACACTTGGCCTGCAAGGTAGAGGCCCTGAGGAAGAAACTGCCCAATCAGCATTCTCACTATCTTCTCCACTCTTTCTGCCTCACTGCTTCAATGCATTCGACCATTTTAAAATAGTTGTCATCTCCTACCATCTCTCAACAACTGTCAAACTATCACATCACATTATTCTCACTAGAGAGTAAATTTCTCTTCCTAGAAGGTGAGCCCTCTGAGGCTGAGGGTTCTTTTTAAAAAGAATATATATGTATATATCTTGGTTCGGAGCGGTGGCGCAAGCTGTAAGGCATCAGGCTTGCAAGTGATAGCCTAGGATGAACCACAATTTGACCCCCCCAGCATCCCATATGGTTTCCCAAGCCATATGGAGTGATTTCTGAGTGCATAGCCAGAAAAAAAGACCTGAGAATCAACAGGTGTGGCCCCAACACACACACACATGTGGGAGACCGAGCACCCCACATATCAAAGGAACTCTGAATGAATTTTCCACCGCCTGCCTGATCTAAGCCATAAAGTTTGCATAGCCCCGAACCAACAGAAAACTCTGCAAATAAATTTAGCTCAGCACAAAGAATCTGGCTTAACCAGATTCCTTAACCTTTCCATGGAACCTGTTTTTGTAACTGCTCTCAAGCATGTAGTTATAGATAGGTTTTTGTAAGGTTTAAACTGTGATCCTTATTGCTTGCACAAAAGAAAGATCTAAATGGAAAATAGGCTAAACAAAAAATTGTATTTGCGTAAATATCAATTAGCTATTTGTTTAAAAATTTGCTTCCCCTCCCCTCATCCTGCCAGGTTCCTTCTTATCCTTCCCGCCATCAAAATGTGCTCCCATTGGTTAAAATTGTTGTACTTGTACAAATCTGATTGGTTTATGTTTCAATCCTATGTTACTACTCCTCCCACTGGAGCAGGGCATAAAAACCCTGCTCTCCCCCTCAATAAACCTCTTGACTGGCATACGTCACCCTGAGCGTTTTACTAACTTCTGCAGCTTAATTTTTTAGGTGTTCACAAAAGAGCTTAACACTCGCGAATTATTTGTAGTTGCCTTTTGCCTTCTGTCCTGGTTGAGAGAAAGCTGCTGGCCGAAATTCTCTCCCAGTAAAGGACAGGAGCAGAGGCAGTTACACACACACACACACACACACACACACACACACACACACACACACACACACAAAATAAAAAAATATGCATATAACTGGTCCAGCAAGTGTCAGGCACACTCATATATGCAGAATAAATTCAAGCAAGAATGGAATAGAAAGATGGATCATCAGCAAACTGAAGACAGTATAAACTAGAGAACAGTGGGAGCTTGAGAAGACAAAGACAATTTAGGCTGGGGAAAAATACATCATTTGTCTGCAATTGTAAATTACTTACATTATGTGTGATTTGTACAATTCAAAATTACTTTTTGAAAAATACATAAAGTTAGAAGCAAATTTTAGAGCCACACTCTATAATATATACCTGATTTTGATATACATTTGAAAAGATTGGCTTAAAAGCACAGTTGTTTTTGAATTATGATTTTAAGGGGCCAAAGCACAGTGGGAACCTATAAATCATTTATAAATAAGTAGCATCTCAAAGAGAAACAGCAAAAGGCAGACGGTTACAGAAAGCAGAGGATGAAAATTGTGACTTTAGGGGCCAGAAGGAAAGCACAACAGGTAGGGTGTTTGCTTTGACCCAGATTCAATCCCTGGCATTCCATATGGTTCCCTGAGCCTTCCAGGAGTGATTTCTGAGCACAAAAGCAGAAGTAACCCTGAGCACCACTGGGTATGCCCCCCCCAACAAAACAAAATAATTGTGACTTTAGAGTATCAATGTGCTTGATTTATTCCAACTCCTCTGCAAGCAGGAAATTAAGTCAACTATGTACTAAATTTCCTTCTAGGGGCTGCCTGTCTCTCAGGAGCCTATCAGATTTATTTTCATCACAGATATATAGTCCAAACACTTTCCTAAAGGTTTTCTAAAGAATGAGATTTGTTAAGACTGTTATTAGGCTGACAAGTAGTTCTGTGTACAGTCAGATGTTAGACCAAGATGTTGACAGAAGCGTTTGTCCATTTTACAAAAAGCCAAACTAGTCCCTGCCAAATGTATGCCAGGATAGGAGGAGAAGCACAAGTGAGTCATTTGAGTTGCTAGGCAATAATACTTTAATAAAAGAGGTTTAAAAATACGTTCAATTTAAAGAGCTTCAAATGCTGGCAAATGAACATAAAACGTTGGACTGAGAAAAGCTGGGTGAAAAAAGGCTTATCTACCAGAATTTAGAGGCATTTTCCAAATGGTGCATCTCCCCCACATTCCTGCTGACATTTCAAGTACTTTTCTTACCTAGAATAAAGGCCCAAGGGGCACCCAGTTGCTCTAGCTTCCTTAACAATAAGCAGAAGATTCAAGTGAGTAAGAATTTCTTGGAATTTTTCTTTGTTTGTTTTAGGGTCACACCAGGCAGTGCTCAGGGCTGACTACTGGCTCTGAGCTCAGGAATCACTTCTGGTAGGCTCAATGGACTATCCATGGTGTCAGAGATTGAATTTGGGTCAGCTGTATGCACACACCCAACTTCCAGCCCAAGAAAGCCAAGTTCTATAGTCAATACTCAAGACACACATGTGACCCAAGTCTAATGCACAATCCATGAAAGAGCTGCCCTAGTTGATTCCAGAACTCAAAATCAAGGGGAAATAGTTCTGGTGTCATAAAGCACCTGGGATTGGGGTTTACTACACTGCAGTAAATGTAAACTAATATTGATGTTCAAATGAATTTCTGGTGTCCTGTTCTTCTGATGGAAGATCGCAGAGAGGACAAGTCACATGAGCAACTGTTCATCATATGATCACTAGTCTCTCAGCCAAAGCAAGTAACAGAGTCAAGGTCAACATTTACATTAGGGGTATACGCTACTCACAGGGAGGGTATTGTAAAGTGACTTGGCAAAGATTGGGGTGAGCAATAGAATGCTGGAGTTGAAGTTGGAAAAGAGTTGAAACTAACTATCAGGTCAGTCAGATAATTTTAGTGTATTCTAGTTAATAGAGTTCCATTCATGAGACATTTTTGAACACCAGATTTTGGCAGGCAGAGATTAGGGATCAAAAGACTTGGAAACTAATGCAACAGTTCAGGTGTATGGTAACAGGTACCTTGACTTAATGTAGCAGTGGTCACTGAGTAAAGAGCACAGTTGGGAGAGTGAGCTAACAGGGTTAGTTAATGGATGATTGGGAAGGAACATGACAGACAGAAAAGGCTGGAAGAGAAACCTAAAATGATAATGATGCCTGTAATGTTGATTAACAGAAATTCTGGGTTGGAACTAGCTTGTGAGATGGGTAAAAAACAGTGTTGAGTATTATATAGGTTCCTTATGGTATATTTGATGTAGAGGCAGAGTAGCCAAGCACAAATGCCTGTAAATTGGAAAAGTCCAATTAGCATTGGAAATAAATCATCTCTGTATCTATAGAGCTGTGGGCTTTCCAGAATTACAACTGTTGTTGTAATTCTCAAGGAAGTGAGCATAGATGTGACCCAATTTTACAATAAAGGGGATAGATACAAAAAAAGATGAGACAAAGGGTAGTGATACTACCATATTAAAAAAAAAAGTTGGGTTTAAAGGTGTGACTCAGCAGGAGTGTCCTTGTTTGGCATGTGAGATTCTGGGTGCATCTCAGGCACATGCATGTACACAGGCCAACTCTGGAGGCACATGTTTCTATATAATTATTTTAAATAGACCTTTGTCCATATTAAAATATTTTTGTACTTAAAAAAGGAAATAAAACAGTTTTGGTAAGATTCTTCTCTGAATTTGGAATGTGATCCTGTAATGTTATCAATTCAATGGCCTCTGTATCCAGTGCTTCCATCAATAGGCCCATTTGGTAGAGCAGCAGAGCAGAGGTACCCCATCCTGACAAGTGAATGGGGGCCCTGGTGGCATGTGACCAAGACCGCAGCCTGTTTGGTCTTTTCCTTTGGGGCCCACCAAATAGAGAAGGTTCTGGAGAAGTCCAGATACAGGCTACTCTATTTAGGTCATGCAAGTGCCTTAGCAATTTCTAATACAAATGGACTCTTTTCTGGATGCAAGGTTGAAACTAGGAGCTATTAAGGGGCCAATGTGGCCATGATCACCTGCATTCCACTGCCACATGGATTAGGCTGTGGAGAAACCACCTGAGGGACTCAGAAAAAAAAGTAGAAAAACACATTGGCTGACAGTAAAATAGAGGTTCTGAAACTAACCCATTCTTCCCACTACATTGTAACATATATGATGTATAGATCCCAAAGATTTGAAAATACTATTTTCAGTATTTATTCTCTAAAAGAACTTAGGTTGTCTTTTGGACTAAAATTTGGCTGCCACATAACATTAATCAAAACCAGTAAGCTAAACTTAGAATTCAAACAAACAAACAAACAAAAAACAATAAAAATGGAGACTCACCAATCAATGACCAGATCGCATTGCCTTCCTCTTCAATACTTGAAAACTGGCCCACAAGATTAGTCTGGATTTCAGTGTCTAAAGTGGGCAAGCCTCTCTCTGCTAGGGTCTTATTAACCTCAGCACACATCTGAACACCAATTGAATTCAAAGCTTCCTTTAGGTTAAAGGTCCTACAAAACAAAACACAAAATCCCACCAGGATAGTTTTTTTTTTTTATCAATTTTTGTGATTTCAATAAAAGATACATTGGGCTGGAGAGACAGTATAGGGAGGTGGGTGCTTGCCTTGCATATGGTCAACCCAAGTTTGATCCCCAGACCCATATGTAGTCTTCTGATCCCCACCAGTAGTGTTCCCTGATCACAGATCCAGCAATAAACTGAGCCCTGTGGGATCTGGCCCAAAAATCAAAATAAGAAAATAAATAAAATATACTGATTTACTTTAAATGGATGCAAATTTCCATATTTTTAAACTTGATTGATTGGTTGCTTGGTTTTGGGGCCATACCCAGTGGAACTCAGGGGTTACTCCTGGCTCTGCACTCAGAAATTGCCCCTAGCATGCTGGGGGATCATATGAGATGCTAGAAATCACACTGGGTCCCTTCTGGGTCGGCTGCATGCAAGGCAACTGCCCCATCTCTGAGCTATCTCCTGACCGAGCAAATTTATATTTCTAAAGGCGATAGTATATCTATTAAAATGAACTAAGAGGGGCCGGAGAGATAGCATGAAGGTAAGGAGTTTGCCTTGCATTCAGAAGGATGGTGGTTCGAATCCTGGCATCCATATGGTCCCCAAAGCCTGCCAGGAGCGATTTCTGAGCTGTAGAGCCAGTAGTAACCCCTGAGCGCTGCTGGGTGTGACCCAAAAACCAATAAAATAAAATAAAAACCAATAAAATAAAATAAGAAAGGAGTAACTTCTTCCAAGCAATAAATCTAAGTAACCAAATTTTAAATAACTAAAAGCACTTGATGCATATATTGCCTTTTTTTGTTTCTTTGTTTGTTTTTTTGTTTTTGGGTCACACCCAGCAGCACTCAAGGAGTTATTCCTGGCTCTCTGCTCAGAAATAGTTCCTGGCAGGCACTGGGGACCATATGGGATGCTGGGATTCGAACTACCTTTGGTCCTGGGTCGGCCACTTGCAAGGCAAATGCCCTACCGCTGTGCTATCCCTCCGGCCCCATATTGTATTTAAATAGAAAAGTACATGCAGGAAAATGATACTGAAAATAACTATGTAACTCCATCTTAATGGAAGAAAAGTTCTTTTTTTACTTAAAAATAATATATCCCTGGGGGGCTGGAGTGATAATACAGCTTGTATGCATTTGCCATGCACATGGTCAACCTGGGTTAGATCCCCATATACCATATGGTTTGGCGAGCACCACCAGGAGTAACTCCTGAGCATCACCAGGTATGGTCTCAAAGCAAAACAACAAATATATATTTATATAATCCTTTTTATTTGAATACACTCATATGTGTGTGTGTGTGTGTGTGTGTGTGTGTGTGTGTGTGTGTATGCTTTAATGTGCTTGGAAAATGAGGTAAAAATCAATTCCTTTATTCATACCTAGATGATAAATTGAATAAAAAACAAGAAGTTCCTTTCCACTATTAAATTCAAGTAGCTAAACAATACTCCCCAGTAATTCCAAATAATCCCAAATAAGATCCAGAAAACTGTAAAGGAGTGCATTTAGTTGATTTCAAATTATGAAACATTTAACTATTTAAAAGATTAGAGCAGAAGTAAGCTTTTTAGGGCCCTTTGCCAATAGATAGTACTGTATTTGCCGGCGTATAAGACGACCCCCTAACTTTACAGTTAAAACATAGGTTTAGAACTATATTCGCTGTATAAGACAGAACGTTCCTGTGCTGCAACTGTATGTACCACAGCGAGCCAATCACAACAAGCAAAGGTTCGAAGGTTATATTGTAATAGACTTCCTCTCTGAAGATTTGGGTACAGAACATTGTCTAATTTGCATGCATCAAAACCCTGCTTGGCTTGGCCGAATTCGAGAGGTGGTCCGAGCAGTCTTGCAGTGATTGGTGCAGGATCGAGTTGGAAAATTCATTTTGTGGCAATATCCAGATGAGTTTAGCAGCATATCGAGACTTTTTTTTTTTTTCGGGACGACTCCCGATTTTGGTTGACTTTTTTTTCGTTTCAAAAGTCGTCTTATATGCCGGCAAATATGGTAATTCACTCTGTTACTTATCTGTTCACAAATAACTGAACTGAGAAACTTCTATATATTACTGTCAATCACATAATAGATTTACATAAAATTATCATGATTGCTTTGTTTATATTTAACTTATTTTGTACAAACAAGATTGTGTAAGATATATTTAAAGTTTCAGTGATTTAACTAACAATCTTTCAAACTTATGATTTTTATGAGCACAAAATTTCAAGAAAAACTTGAAAATAAATTACATTGCCTTTTGTTCATTAATTATCAAATAAAACATGGCCTTAACAAAGAAAGAAAAAGATAAGATGAAATGCAAAACCAGAGAGGCTGCTGTCATTGGAGGTAGGCCCTATAGTGTGGGTGAGTAACAGAGGTTGCAAGGAAGCAAGGCCTTGGGACAGTCAGACCTTGGTTTTTTCCCTTAACTTGCCATGAAGCAGAAGCAAATCCTGGTTTCTCTTTGAGCTTCAGTCTAAAGTAAGAAATCTGAATTCTGTAACCACAGAGGCTTCTTTAGAAACTTACCAGTTTCTGACTCTACCTCTACCAAATAATGTATGTGCTGAGTAATGGACAGTTTAGGAGGAAAAATGTCACTGCAATGAGAGAAATAAAAAGTACAAGTAAAAAGAAATACATTAGATGGAAAGTTTCCATGATCACTTCACTTCATGGCTGTGCACATCTCCTAGTCAATGAACCCCAGCACAACACGTAGAAAACACCACACTACTAGTGTGACAATGGGGAAACAATGCAGGCCTCCATTAGGCAGAGAATAAAGATAGCAGCTCTGATGACCTAAAAAGTGCCAACCACTTATTTATCCTCTCAGATAAGTAATTTAGAGAAGCAATATGGAGGATCCTCATAGAACTCAAAGAAAATAGAGAATGAGCTGAATGAACTACAAATAAGAATCAAGAGATTATGAAAATAAAATTGAAAAAACTCCAAACTAAAAATACAGGACTGAAAAACTTAGTAGGTGAAATGAAAACCTTACTGGAAAGACTCCAACAGAGTAATAGCTGCTGAGGACAAAATCAGTGAGCTGGAAGATGAGATGTATAACAACTCCATACAGCAGGAGATTGGAAAAGAGCCTTAAAACAAATGATCAGGTAACTGTAAAAATGTAAAATATTCTCAAAGAATGTGAAGATGAAAATAGAAGTCCTTGATATGCTCAAGAGAAACAATATAAGAATCATTGGAATCTTAGAGACCAAGGAAAAATATCTCCAGGAAGAATCAACAGTCATTGCAGAGAAACTCCAAGATCTGAAGAGTACACACAACCAATCCCTGCATGCCTGAAGAGTATAGCTAAAAGATATCCAAAGCACCCAAGGTGCTTTTCAACTTAACTAAAGAGGTGCAGGACCTATACAAAGAAAACTACAAAGCACTGCTTTAAGAAATAAAAGAGGACACAAGGAAATGAAATGGAATGAAGACACGAACCCTGTTCATGGATTGGGAAGATTAACATAATTAAAATTGCAATACCCCCCAAAGCATTGCACAGATTTAATGCAATTCCTCTAAGAATATCCATCGCCTTCTTCAAAGAAGTGGATCAAACACTCCTGAAATTCATTTGGAACAATAAACACCCATGAATAGCTAAAGCAACCCTTAGAACAAAGAAGATGGGAAGCATCACTTTCCCGAACTTTAATTGTATTACAAATAGTCATTAAAACAGCATGGTATTAGAATAAAGACAGACCCTCAGATCAATGGAATAGACTTGAGTATTCAGAGAATGTTCCCCAGACATACAATCAATTAAATCTTTGATAAAGGTGTTGAGACAAGTCAGCCACATGCAAAAAGTGAACTTAGAACTCAATTTAACACCATGCACAAAAGTCAAATCCAAATGGATTAAAGACCTTGATATTAGACCTGGAACCAGAAGGAATATAGAAGAACATGTAAGTAAAACACTCCATGCCATTGAGACTAAAGGCATCTTCAAGGAGGAAAGACCACTGTCCAAACACGTGGAAGTAGAAATAAACTCTTGGGACTACATTAGACTGAAAAGCTTCTACACCTCAAAGGAAACAGTGACTAGGATATAAAGGCCACTTACGAAATGAGAAATGAAACTATTCATCCAATACCCATCAGATAAGGGTCTAATATAGAAAATAAACAAAGTACTGACAGAACCTAACAAGAAAAAAAAAAAAACTAGCCCCATCAAAAATGAACAGACACTTCCTCAAAGAAGAAATACAGATGGCCAAAAGGCACATGAAAAAACTGCTCCACCTCACTAATCATCAGGGAGATGCAAATCAAAACAATGAGGTACCATATCATGCCACACAAACTGGCACACATCAAAAACAAAACAAAACAAAACAACAACCAAAAATAATCAGTGCTGGTGGGGATGTAGGGAGAAAGAAGCTCTCATTCACTGCTGGTGAGAATGCCATCTAGTCCAGCCTTTATGGGAAATAATATGGAGATTCCTCAAAACAAACTGGAAATTGAGCTCCCATATGATTCAGCAATACCACTCCTAGGGATATATCCTAGGAACACAAAAACATAATACAAAAATGCCTTCTACATGCCTATGTTCATTGCAGCTCTATTTACAGTAGCCAGAATCTGGAAACAACCCAGATGCCTAACAACAGATGTGTGGCTAAAGAAACTGTGGTACATATATTTATAAATAATAAAGTACTATGCAGCTGTCAGGAAAATTGAAGTCATGAAATTTTCCTATACATGGATGAACATGGGAACTATTATGCTGAGTGAAATGAGTCAGAGGGAGATAGACACAGAATAGTCTCCTAATCTGTGGTATTTAAGAAAAATAAATGATAGTAATAATACAATACAGATGAGTTTTGAAAGGACCAGCCCATGATATGAAGCTTACCACGAAGATTGGTAAGTACAGTTAGAGAAATAATTACATTAACAACTATCACGACAATGGTAGTGAGGGATAGAAATAGAAAGCTGTTTTGAAGACAGGCAGAGGGTGGGGAAGGAAGAAGAGGGGGGCATTGGTGGTAGGAGGGTTGCACTGGTAAAGAGGGTTGTACTTTTTTATGACTGAAACTCAATTACAAACATATTTGTAGACATGGTGCTTAAAGATATTAATAAACAAAAAATGTTGATCCACATCTAGCTATTAAATAAGATCTGGCTTGCAAAGTATCCCAAGCAATATCAAAATGTGAGTTAGCTTCACTGATGATGTTGTGATAATGAGATATGAATTTTGTTAAAACAACGAGAACAAACAGACCTTCACCAGACTTATCTATGAAGTACAGAGATGGCACTATTTCTAAAAGCTTCCATAAGGAGATATAAAGGAAGTTGGTAAGCCACTCATTACAGAAAAATACAGGATTCAGAAAAAACTGAACTGAAAAAGCTTTGCTGGCAGAGAAGCTGAACACTTCGCACAGGGCTCTTTTGTGTTCTCCTTGCAAGCACAGGCAAAGATGAGGCTCCTGCATATGCACCCAGTCTATGTGGAAATACTACACTCACCATGGCATGCATCACAGAAAAGACCTTTCCTTCCTCTAGTGCTTCAGGAATACTAATAGAAACTCTAGGAAAGAAAGTACATGACAAACTTCTTTAAGGCTCAGTCCTGAATAACAGGACCAGATCTCTAAAGCAGTCCCTGTCCTCTAAAACACATGCAGTCTTAACAGGAGAAACTTACATTTTACTCATGTCTTCCAGTAGAACAGCTGAAATCTTTTTTAACCTGCTTTCAAGCTGAGGTTGGCCTTCAATAATAGCACCAACCATGTTTTTGGTAATCAGGGACAAGCAGGCAATTATTTTCAATTGATTCAGCTTTTCTGCTAATTCTTGAAGACGAACTTCATCTGTTATCAGTGTCTAAAATATTTATTTAAAAAATAGAAAGGGAAGCTTAAAGTCATGAAAATGTAAAATCATATCAATTACACCCAAATTCTCATTTTTTTAAAATAGTTTCCATAAACTCATGAAAACACCTGCAAGACAGAGCAGTTGCCTCACAGTATGAACTTCAGAATGAAAATGCTAGAAAACATGAGGGAATGAAGAAAAGGTCACTTACCTCTGGAAATACCTTTTTCTGGTAATCCCACTGTAATAGTTTCAAGTAACTATTATTTAGCACCAATGTAGGGTTTGGACTGGCTTTGGAGGTACTTTCAGCCCCAGGAGTTAAAGTTGTCTCGGAAAGAGAACCTAGCTCTTTATCTAGAGATTCTTTTATCCATTCTGTAGTTTGTTTAAGAGCACCTAGAAATAAAAAGGCCACACAATTGTCCTTCAGCTCATGGATCACTGGTTTGGTGATAGGTATCACATAAGCTCCTGAGCAGAAATAAAAATACATTCCCAAGTTTATAATTCGGGGTTGGGGGAGGGAGGAAGGGAGGGAAAGAGAGGGAGGGAGAGGGAGAGGGAGAGGGAGAGGGAGAGGGAGAGAGAGAGAGAGGGAGAGGGAGAGGGAGAGGGAGAGAGAGAGAGAACGCTATAAACTGAGAATTGGAATGAAATAAGTATCAGGCACAGTGAAGGGAGCAGAGGTTTTCGAAGACAGAACCTTAGAGGATGAGCTCTGTAAATTCCATCTGAAGAAGCAAAACAGACAGATGAAATGGCTCTTGTTTTAGGTAAGGAAAACAATGCGTACAAACACCCAGGAGACTGAGGTATGTTCTGGGTGTATGGTGCAATGGGTGATTCTAACTTTTTACTTAGATCAGGGAGTCTCAACCTTGCTGCTACTGACTTTGTAGTAATTCCTAGTTGGCAGGAAGGCAGGCAGATATGTGATCCTGTCCACTGTAGACTAACCACATTCCTGCCCTTTCCTCACTGGACATCAGCAGTACTTCCCACCACATTTGGAAGCAATCCCATGTCCACAGACTTGGCCCCGTAGTGCCTGATGTGCAAAGTCAAGCCCAATTGAGGAGCTCTGGCTTAAGACAATGACTTACATTTATTTTACAAGTTTAGTTTACTAGTGTTTTCCCAACCTTGAATTAAATGTCTCTGACTTCATGAACTGAAAACATCTGATAACTTAAAGTATATTCCAGAAGGATTAAAGTTTGGCTGACTAGGGGCAAAACTTACCTTTTACTTTAGACCCAGTACTAAGGTGTCTTGCCAGAACATTCTGACTCTACCTATTATTTGATACAGGTAGAGTCAGAGTGTTTTTATATCCTATTTTGTACAAGATTAAATATTTGATAACATTTTCAGAATCATGGAAATGAACACTGGTGCATAGTTCTCCCTCTCCCAGCTCTCTCCCCTCTCCTCCTCTCCCACTTTCTATTATATCTCATTAGTTAGTAAGTGTTGTTTGAAATTTTTTGAGTTATTTTAAATTAAGATATAAAAGATACATGGTATTTTATTTAAAAGATAGAAAAGTGAGAGACCGGAGCAATAGCACAGCAGTAGGGCACTTGCCTTGCACATGGCTGACCCAGGACATCCCATATGGTCCCCCAAGCCAGGAGCAATTTCTGAGTGCATAGTGAGGAGTAACCCCTGAGTGTCACTGGGTATGGCCCAAAAAGCAATAAATAAATAAATAAATAAATAAATAAATAAATAAATAAATAAATAAATAAATAAATAAATAAAGAGGAGAGGATTTAAATAAGGGATCTAAAAATATAATGGATCCAATAATCACAATTTGGTGGAAATACATTTTTATGCTGTAAGTTTAGTTATTTAGAGTAGGTACATTTAAAAGTCATTTATTTATATCAAAAAAGTCATGCAAATATAAATGCAGCTTAACACATCTTTAGAAAACATATATGTCCTTGTTATTTTAAAAATAATTACATGAGGGCCCAGAGAAATAGCACAGTGGCATTTGCTTTGCAAGCAGCCAATCCAGGACCAAAGGTGGTTGGTTCGATCCCGGTGTCCCATATGGTCCCCCGTGCCTGCCAGGAGCTATTACTGAGCAGACAGTCAGGAGTAACCCCTGAGCACCGCCGGGTGTGACCCAAAAACCAAAAAAAAAAAAAAAAAAAAATTACATGAAATAAAGTTCACAGAAAAACTATCAGATATTAAACTATATAAATAAATTTGGGCCAGAGAAATAGCATGGAGGTAGGGACTTTGCCTTGCATGCAGAAGGATGGTGGTTTGAATACTGGCATCATATATGGTCGCCCACCCTGCCAGGAGCAATTTCTGAGCATACAGCCAGGAGTAACTCCTAAGCGCTGCTAGGTGTGACCCAAAAACCAAAACCAAAATCAAAACCAAAAATATAAATAAACTATATAAATAAATTTTGACATTTTATAAATTATATAAACCTGACATGTCTGTGACCCTAAAATTACTTATAGAGGGACTGTATCAATAATACAGAAGAAAAGGTGTTTGTCTTGAACACAGCTGACAAATTAAATCTTTCAGCACTCCATATGGGCCCCCAAATCCCACCATCCAGGAGTGATTCCTGACTACCACTGGGTGTGGTCTAAAAAACAAAACCAACAAAAAATTACTTGTGGGTTCAAATGGCTGAGTGAAATCCTAGTATCTGTAAGGACCTGAATTTAGTCTCTGGAAACACATGCTCCTTCCCCCACCACCTGTTAGGAACCACCAAGTATGGTTTCTTTTAAAAAATTACTGTAGGGGCCAGAACTTTAAGTGGGTGGGTGTTTGCCTTGTATGAGGCTGACTTGAGTTTGACCCTGGCATCCCATATAGTCCCTCAGCCTGTCAGAGTCAGGAGTAACCCATGAACACTGCTGGGTATGGCCCAACAATCAACTCAAAACAAAAAAAAAATTAGGGGCCAGAGAGTTAGCATAGAGGTAAGGCATGCAAATGATCCAGGATGGTTGGTGGTTTGAATCCCTGCAACCCATATGGTCCTAAGTGCTTGCCAGGAGCGATCTATGAGTACTGAGCCAGGAGTAATCCTTGAGCACCACCAGATGTGACCAAGCGCCCCCCCCCAAAGTTACTGTCATCAGCCACATCACACCCCAACAAAGGAAATATATTACTCTATCTGTGGGTAATTTGATTTAAAGATCTAATGTAGTTCTTTGATGATGCTCTTTGTACATGTACCTAGATCAATGCCTAAGGCTTTTTTGAAAATGTATCTTAGCAAGATAATTATATGAAATCTTTCCTTAGAAAAAAATAAAATTGCTTTTGAAGTCAATTCAGAAACTCAGAGTATTCATCTGTATTAATTTTCTAATATCACGTTATAAGGTCATGTACATACAAAATTCCAACCACATTTTTGTCCTTCTATATGATAAGAGGCTTTTATTTTGATATCAAGTCACAGTGGCCGACTTGGCAGAGGGACTTGAGGGTATAATTAACATATGACATATAAGCTGCTTCCTGGAGTGTATTTTTCTGGAAACATACTTAGAGCTCAGAAATAATGACCTATATGTCCAGAAAGATTTATTCTATTTTTAAAATCTCTGAAAATAGCCAAGTTAATGTGAAAGACTCAGCTGAATTAATAATAGGTCATGATGCCTGGATTTTATGGTGAGAAGTAATTTGAGGTGAAGAAAATTATAATTCAACTTTGTCCATGAATACAGATGCCAAGACAGCTCGATTCAGGACATGGAGCAGCTTGCACCTATTTTTCTATATCTACACAGACATACGAATGCAGCCACCAGCAGGTCTCAGGAAGACACTGCTAAGGACAACATTTTCATGGTTCAGGTTTCAGGATCAGATTCTATATCAGGCTCTAATAACTAACTCTTCTCTCCTTAAAGCCAAAGTAATATAGCCCTGGAGCACAGGATCTTATTGGGGAAAGAATCCTTAGATGTCATCTATATGACGTCCCTATCTGCCTATATGCCACTCCAACCCAAATTCCCCCTCTGATGGGCATCTGCTTGAAGATAGGGAGTGCAGCACAGCAGGTGAATATGATATAATCCACTACTTTAAGGCAAAGACCTATCTGGGTTTTCTAGGCTTACCACCTAATAGCAATCATCTAAATACCTGATCTCAGTTTCCAGACTTATAAACAGTAGCTGATGACAGAACCAGCACTGTAGGGCTTCCAGGAGACCTTGAATAGGCTAGTATATATATAAAGTGTTTAGCACCTTGTAGATCAAAAAAATAAAAATATTAAGTATGAAGCCCACATGTTGGGTGAGGCCTCCCTCAGCATGCTGCCTCTAGCCCCTTCAGCAGGTGGGTCTGATCCTGCAGGATAACCACGGAGAAATAATTCACAAGCAGTCAGTTAAAGTTTCATCGGAGTCAGCTTGCTTTTATTCCATGGCTCTGTCCGCCATGTGAATTTCCTCACATGTGCTTCTCTGCTAAGCTTTATGCAGTGTCTCCTCTCTTCTCTTCCTCTCCCTTTCCTTCTCTCCCTCTCTCCCTCTCCCTCTCTCCCTTTTCCCCTCTCCTCTCTTTTCTGAGCAGATCTTCCCTGCTTTTCTTTTAGCTCTCTCCCTTTTGCTGCTCCTCCCTTCCCTCCATCCAGACTCTTTTATCCTTTATTCAAAATAGCCCACCCATCCCAGAAGTGAGCGGGTCACATCATCCAGGTGGACTTTTACATACTAAAACAAGAGGTTAAGGAAACAGAAAATTGGGGGCAGGGTTACAGCACCTGGTAAGGACTTGCCCCTAAGTGCTTAGCCAGCACTGACTACTATTAAAAAAAGAGGAGCTGGTTCCAAAGTTAAATCAGTTCCAGTTGCTAGGAAGCAAATTGGTCGTCTGCTTTTTCCTCCCACAGATCCGAGTTTGTTCAACAGAGTCAAAGTCCCTGAATTGGTATCAACAAGGACAGCAGTGCTTACAGCTCACTTGAGTGTTACCAAATGGAATGGGCCTGTGTTCGCTAAAGGTTCCTCGGGTGATGACTCTCCTGCACCCAGACCCACCCTCTTGGACAAGAGAGCTGCAGAAGCCCCTCTGAAAGTGACACTTCTTTCATCTTCCTGACATAAGGGTGTCACATGGACTTTCTGGACAGAAAAGTTAAGTCCATGAAGTATAGGGTAAGGGTGGGAGAGGAAGGTGGATCATCTAATTCACCTGTCAATGAAAGAAACGAAGTTGGCTCCAGTCCAAACCATGGTAACATCCAGTAACTCTGTTTCCTTGACTCTAAAGTGAAGAGTATCGAAGAACCCATTACACAGAGTAACTGAGAGGATCCAAGGAGGTTTCTCAGCTCACTTTCTCATATGCTCACATTCTGTTTTGATTCCTTTCTGGTTCAAATTTTGTGCCCACCTACCAACTAAATATGTTCTCTTCAATTACCAAAGATGTCCGTACAGTCATTTCCAATGGTCTATCCAATGGAAGGTTTCAAATCACACTTAGCGAACTCTAAATTCTCCCCAATTTTCAACACAGCTCCAGTGCTCCTTTCTTTGGGGAGCCTCTCTGTCTCACCTATCTCTCTCCTTGGCTACTCTACTCCATCCATACTGTCTGCTTTGTGTCTTCCTAATTTCACAAGCTGTTCGTGCTTCCAGTCTCTGTACTTGCAGCCTCTTTTAGTTGAACTTTTCTTTCATTTCTCTGAGGCACTTGTTAGAGCTCAAATATAAATTATGTTCAAATATTACTTATTATAAAGGCCTTCACAGTCCACTCATCTAAAAAATACCCCTGCCTCACCCCACAACTTTGACATGTTTCTTCATCTTAATGCTTTTTCTGGTGGTGGGGGGCACACTCAGCTGTGCTCTGGGCTTACCCTATTTCTGTGTTCGGAGATGGCTCAAGGATGATGGCTCAGGTGATGCATAGAGAATATAGGGTGCCAGGAATCAAACCCAGTTGGCCACATGTAAGGCAAATACCTTATCCACTATATTATAGCTTTGATCCCTATCCTAATGCTTCTTTGGAACAATTAAGAATACATCTAATATGGTATCATTTGAAGATTCGCCAGGCCTATCAGAACATAAGCTCCCTGGAGAGGGGGGGGGTGTTTACATTTTTGTTTTGTTCAGTACAATATGCACAGCACCTAGAAAATGTCTGGTGTAGATCAGGAGCCCAATTAATGCTTTTGATGTTTTGTTGTGTTTTGTTTTTCTATACCTGGGGATACTCTGGGTTTACTCCTGACTCAGTATTTAGTATTACTCCTGGCAGGGTTTGAACATTGGTCAGCCAAGTGTAAAGGCACTAATGGCTCCAATCCTCCATTAATGCCTTTCATTTGTTTGGGGGCTTTTGGGTTTGTTTTTTGGGACACATCTGGATGTTCTAAGGCTCTGCTCTCAGAAATCACTCCTGGCAGGCTCAGTGAACCATATGGAATTCCGGGGATCAAACCTGGTTCAGTTGAGTGCAAACAAATGCCTAATCTGTTGTGCTCTCAATGCTCCAGCCCCTTAAAGCATTTTTTAATTCATAAAGAAACAAACAGTGCTTGTCATAGTTCCTGGGACACAGCAAACAATGATAAGCATGTGAAGTCAATTTTAGAAGTAAAATACTGTATTTAGAGACTAAATGCCTCAAAAAATAGCTTAGTGACATTCCTTAAAATAAAAATACTAAAGGTTCATTTTCACTTGATTGTAGTATAAATACACATTGTTGGTGCTTACCTGGAGTTTCTTCTAAAATTTCCTGGAACTTGTTTCTCTCATAATCAACCAACTGGCGTTGAAGAATTGGTCTAATGCCCCTAATTGCAAAATTGACCATGTCCATCCTCATAAGGTCCAGGACATGATATATTTGCCTAAAATGGTTAAGAGTTAAAAAAAGAAATCAAGCTGAAATTCATTTTTTGACCCATTTTACAGGCTCTACAAAATAAGCATCCTCAGAGATGGTTCTGAAATTCTAAATGCCATTTGGCAAGGTGATTTTTTAAAGAAGGCACTACTTGTGCCTTCCAAACACAACCTTCAACAAATCTTAAGGGTACTTACTTCCTGAATATAATGTTAAGATGCAATATGACTTCAATCAGAATATAAATTAAAATAATAAGAAGCTTCCCTAAATCTCCTAGTAGATTGTCCCCAATCCCACCCTTCCACCTCCCCCACTTCTCATAGAGGTGCTATGAATTCCTGCTACTTCCTCTCCCAGAGTCTTGCACGAAACAGTCATTCCAAATGTAAAGTCTATCCCCCTTGTAAGACTATAAACTCTTACAAGGGGATTAATTTTCTCATCACTGCATCCTTAAGTCCATGTCCTTGTCAACTAACAGCCTTGGGAGGTTGTTCTGTCTGGGGTTCTCCAAGCAACTAACCCATATGCTGCTTATTTTGTTCTCTGTTTGGTCAGAGATTCCTTTGTAAGATCAATCATCATTACAAAAGTGGTCTGTGAATATTCAAGTGCAAGTACTGACCTTAGCACCTCCACAATGTTGCCAGTGACTTTTAATTCTTTAATGTCATTGTCTCGAATGGGAGCACACATCTTTCCCATTGTGCTGATGATATAGTTGGCCAGACCCTGGACATCAACTGTACTATGCTCAGCTTGCTGCCTGATGAGGTCTGTATCCAGCACTTCCGAGATCTGGGTGCGAAGCCGGTTGCCACCATGGCTCAGAAAAGAGAGAAGAATCTACACAGGGAAAGAAAAGAGAAATGAATAGAATTATATGAGTAAAGATTGTCCTTTCTTAGTTCACCAATTCCTTGTCCATATCTTAATGTCTAAAATGCCATGAAAGTTCACAAAGACAGGTGCTAGGTCAGTATCTAAACAATATTAAAAAAAAAACACTATTGTCTGAATTAAAGCCCACTCAGGATATTACAACACAATCTAAGTGAAAACAACTGGCAAGGAAATAATATTACTGAAGATGTTTACAGATAAGCTGCACAGAGAAAGAACAAGCTACAGATCATGGCTCCAAAATAATTTTCTAAAGAAAAGTAAATGGGCAGAGAGATGACTCAAGGAGCTGTGTACAATCTGCATGTGGGAGGCCTGGTTCAATCCCTGGCACTACAAAAAAGAAAGAATAAAAAAGAAAATGGCAGCACCCCTTGGGCAATGTATTACATTACATTATCATCTGCATCAATAATATAATATGCTACATTGGTACAATATGTTATATTTTGCACATTAAAAATTATGGTCACTATACTGAGTATCTATTACATAGAAAATGCTGTTCTTATATGCTAGCATGGGTTGGGAGACATAGTGCCTCAGTTCAAATTGCTCTCCATGCTGCAAAGTTGTGCAACCCTGGACAAGTCAGGGAACTGGGATCCTCAAAAGAAAGAGTAAGCAAGGCCAGAGGAATACAGTGAGTGGGTAGCACACTTACTTTGCATATGGTCAACATGGGTACAAACCTTGGAATTCCAAATGGTCTCCTGAGCCCCGCCAGGAGTAAACACTGGGTTTGACCCACAAACAAAAGGAAAGAGTAATAAAAATAATCATCTTAGAGCATTATACTAAGATTCAATAAATAAACCTTGGCATAGAGCCAGTGCTCTGTAAATAATAGATGAAACTACAAGAAAGACTGACTGACTCCCTCTCAGGTCTCAGTGTACTCTGTGTTCTCACCCAAGACAGCCACTAACCAGCAGGGCCCTGGGCTCCCCTCTCTTGAAGTGTGCAAGTAAGTACCCTTGAGGAGGAACAGGAGAGGGGCCCTTCCAATGCTGACCTCAGCTTCTTTCAAAAAAGAACTCCTGGGTCAGAGTAATAGTACAGTGGGTGGGCACTTGTCTCGCACACAGAGCACAAGGGTTCAATCAGCGGCATCCTATGAGGGCCCCTGAGCCTACCAGGAATGATCCCTGAACATGGAGTCAGGTGTAACCCCTGATCAAAGCCAGGAGGGGAAGTGGAGGGGAGGGGAAGAAAAGGGAAAGGGAGGGAAGGAGAGGGGAGGAAAAGGAAGGGGAGGGAGGGAAGGACTTCATTTGGAGGACATCAAAACAGTCTTGGGGAGCACAGGATTATAAATACCTGTGAATACAAACAACATCACTTGCCTCTCTGATTTCTTCAAACAGTTTGATGGCGTGTTCATACTGAGGAGGTTCAGCATTTAGTTCAGATTCCAGAAGATCCCAGAAGGCCTGGTGCATAATGTGCTTCACTTGACCTAAAATGCTACAGGAATGAATGGATGGATTATTTATAAAAGTAAGTGCTGTCTAAAAGGATTCTCAGGGTAGCGAGATAGCACAGGGACTAGGGCACTTGTCTTACATGTAGCTACCTGGATTTGATCCCCAGCATACCATATGATCCTTTAAATTTCTAGGAATGAGCCCTAAGCACAAGACCAGAAAATATCCCTGATGACCACCAGGTAAGGCCAAAAAGTCACAAAAACCACACACACACACACACACACACACACACACACACACACTCACACACATGTTGTCTGGTTCAATCCTTATGGAAAGAAGTATGGAGATTCGTAGAAAATAGGAATACAGGTTCCATACAGCCCAGCAATTACAATTCTTGGTATCTACCTCTAAGACACAAAAATATTAGTTCAAAAGGACATATGCAGGGGCTGGAGAGATAGCATGGAGGCATGGCATTTACCTTGCATGCAGAAGGACGCTGGTTCAAATCCCAGCATCCTATATGGTTCTCTGAGCCTGCCAGGAATTTCTGAGTATAGAGCCAGGAGTAACCCCTGAGTGCTGCCGGGTGTGACCCCCCCCCTTCAAAAAAAAGACATGCATATCTTTATTGTAGCATTTAGGACAATAACTAAGATACAGAATTAACCAAGGAAAGACAAATGAGTGGATAATGAAGGTGTGATTTATTAATTATGGAATACTATGCAGTTGCAAGAAATGATGAAATCATACAATTCATAGCAATTTGGATGGAACAGGAGGATATCATGTTAAATGAAATTAGTCAGAAGAAGTTAGAAATACCTATGCTATCACTTATCTGTAGTATACATAGTCACAAGACAAGCGAATATAAAGTGCCAAAGGTGGACAAACCTTTGGCCCTACATTATAGAAATGAGGACAAATAATGAGACTAATTGAGTTGGGAGTGGGAGTAAGGAATAGTGTTTAGGAGGTAAGAGGGGCATGGGCCCTGGCACATTGGTGGTGTATATGTGTGGTATATATTTATATGTAAACCAGAGTGAACAATACTATAAGCATGGGACCCAAACTACAATAACCAAATTAAAAATGTGCATGAGGCAGGATGAGGGTGGTGGTGGTGGTAAGGAAATGATAAATGTAAGCGGCTTCCTGGGAGCCGGGAGTCTAGCAGGAGGAGGTTTGGCAAGCCCACGCCATGCCGGAGGCCTGCTTGGCCAGGCCTAGGGGGGGTGCGGGACTTGGGTAACCCCAGCACCCCTCTGCCGCCTTGCTCCAGATCTCCAGGGCTTCCCCGGGCCACACGCCTGGGCAAGCCGGTGAGTTGGGTCCCTTGGTGGAGCTTGAAGGTACCCTAGGCCTTCCCCCACTATCCATGCGGCTCCTTAGGGAGGGTCTGGGTGGGGCTCTGAACTTCTGGTCTCCCAGCTTCTTGAAGGATCTCTCCTTCCTGGGAGCCGGGAGTCTAGCAGGAGGAGGTTTGGCTGGCACTGGTAATCTCTGTCCAGTCTACATTTTCAAAATCGCGCGAGGGCTATCGCCCCCGCGCGCACAAGAAACATTAATAGTACTCTCACAAGAAACATTAATAGTACTCACTATCATTGAATTATGTTTTTATGTATGCAGAATGTCCATTTTGTACTCTGCCCTTTTGCATACCCCTTCATAAGTTCATATTTCTCTTTAACTTCTTTATCTCCTATCATCATTACTCCTTTTTTACCCTTTCTAACTTAAGTACTGTTGAGTCCTAAGTCACAGACCAAAGTGGTGCCCTAGAGTTAACACCCACCCAACTATTTTAAAAGGCATAAAAATGACGCATATCTTTTCAACATTTTATGGGTGTTTTCTTTGACGGCTATAACTTTTGCTAAATACTTTCTTATACAGTGATGATTCCCCCCCTCATGTTTTTTATCTTCTCTTTGTGAACTGCTCAATATGGAATTTGGTGTGAAAGAATCCCTCAGTTTAATACTTATGTTTGAACCAAGTCATGGGTCTTGTTGGAAATGTTCTTATGCCCCCATATATCTGATAGCACCACGTGGCTTTATTACTTGTTTGCGTAGGCACACTAACATGGGAAAATACTATACATACCAATAAGTTCTTATCTAATAGAAATGGGAACACACAAATCTTGTAGTGCAATGAGACCTTACACCCTGAACATTGACATAAAGACCTGGCACTGGCCTCAGAAGAATGGGCATTCTCCATTTACCCCTTGATCTACAGAAGACATTTACAAAACATCCAAGGTTGTATATAACATCACCCGGAGGCATTCCTGTACCAGGGACGACCCTACAGCTGCTCTGACATCGATCTACTCAAAAGAGACATCCCTTAACACTGAGAAGACAACAAGAACAATGACCTGCTTACTGGACAGGGCTTGCTGTATTGCCCCTTTATGGTGAGGTTTGTCTATAACATCACCTGGAAGCAATCCTCTACCACGGAAGACCCTACCACTGCTCAGACATCGTCCTGCTCAAAAGAGACTTCCCTTAACACTGAGAAGACTTAACAACAACAACCTGCTTACAGGACAGGGCTTCCTGCATTCCCCTTTCATGGTGAGGTGAAACGAGAAGGCACTCCACATCATGACTTCAATATAGGACATGCAGATTCCAGAATCTTTAATACAGAAACATGAGACCGACAGCAGAGACTGTGTGATAAGTATGTTGGCGCTACGGACAATGTCTTGGAGTGAACGATAACTTTCCTGAGGCCTAGAGCTGGTCTTATGCCAGGAAACTTCAGGGGTAGGATCTCTTTGTATTTAGGCCAAGGCTATTCCTTTCCATGCCTCTCATATTTTGGTGGGCCTATGCAAACAACAATTGCCACTCTAACACCGTTTTTACTGTGCTCCTTTGACTCTAATCCTTAAAACACACCCACTTAAAATTTGAGGTTAACTTAAGCTAATATGCATGTACATGGAAATGTAAAAAATACTATGCCTCTAATGTTTAAGGAGTTACGTAAGTTTGATGGCTTTAGATTGCCTTGTGTGCTGTTAAGAAATATTATAATGTGCTACAATCTGGGGACTTGAGGGACAAAGTAATTGCACATGGATTCTGTTTTATTTATCTTAACTTTCTTTGGTGAAAGTTCAAAGTTAAGATATCAGCAAGGGGACTTCTTCTGATAATTATGTTATGGGTGATTGTCCTTCCACTGTAACTTTACCTTATCCTCTTTCTTTGCATCTTTTGTTCTCATAATTCATAATAAAAAATTATAAAACTGAAAAAAAAAAGAAGTTTGCCATAATCCACTGCCCCTCCTTTCCTAATGCTATCCTCTCCTAGGTTAAAGGCCTGTTGTTTATTTACATCTTTATGATTGTTATCTGAGTTCTAAATACCAGTTCTTATTGCTTTCCCCACCAGACCCTTAAGCTCTTAACAAAAGTAAGATAGTTTCATGTTACAAATTTTTCTGTAATAAAGTTGTAGTCTCTGTGTCTAACATAATGCCTAGTGCCTAATAATCAATAAATAGTATTTATGAATTCAAAAAAAAATGTAAGCGGAGACTGGTAGCTGGACTGGTGCTAGAACACTCCGTGCCTAACACTACTTTAAATAACTGTGTAAATCACAGTGTCTACATTTTTAAAAAGTACCATCTTCCTGATTATGAAATAAATGTCCTCACTATAAAAAATTTTAAAGCACATAAAAAGAAAATAAAAAGTGTCTATAATCCCATTATTAGCCTTTGAGGATTTTTCCCCAATTTTCAGTGCACCATTTTAGCTCAATAATATCTATATGTACAAGATTCCATTTAATTCTTATAATATTCCCCCTGAGTGCTTCTCCTAGACTTGAAAATTATCTCCTTTCTACAACTTTAAATAAATTCATAAAAGTCTGTCCTGAGGCAATACCACAATTTACCCAATACTCTTTTACAGAGATCTTTAAACAAATTCTAGATCTTGAGGACAAAATTGAAAAGTTGCTCTTTCCTCAACAGTTAAAATTTCATGGCACAGAATAGAACAGACTATCCCTAAGGAGACATATAGTTGAGTGGCTGCCAATTTCAACTTCGATTTCCCATTTAAAGTTAGCCAGACCCAGCTGCAGAAATAGGAGCCCCCTGGAAAAGTTCCCACAGGAAGCATGGCCACCTTGCTTCACCCCTTACGTTGCTATCCTAAAATAGGTGCTCAGTCAAATCTGCATCCTTTCTAAACTCCTACACTGTTTCCGACAGCTTTTAGAAAAGTACAGATTTCCCTGGACTATAATTTCTTCTGGGTCACTAACTACCACAGGGCCTCTCCTAGGCAGAGGCCAGCGCTGCTTCAAGTACTTGCCACTCTACCTAGAAGTTACCTGGCATTCACTGAGTGTCTAATGAATGCATGGTAAACAAATTAATAATAATTTGACAGTTAAGCATAATCTCTTTTTCTTTTAAAAGTATAAATAGATAATATAAACAATTCTGCCAGAAATAAAAAGTAGGTTTCAAGGACTTAAAATTGTGTATTAGGGCCAGAAAGAGAGCTCAAAAGCCTGAGGGCAAATTCTATATCCCAGAAGGCTGGGTTCATCTCTGGTACCATATGGTCCCTTGAGCACTACTAGGAACTCACCTCTGTGCACAAGTACAGAAATAGCCCCTGAGCATCACTTGGTGTGGGCATCCCCCAGGGTCCCCCCAAAACTATATTATAGTTAGAATTTTTATATATATACAAAAACCAGCTACTTAAAGTGTTAAAATCTGTTCTTGACACTTAACTAGACTTATTTACCAAAAATACTATTTCAATATAATCTCGAAACTCAAAACAGAAAGGAAAACATTGTTTTTGATTTTACAAACCTCATATACATGGTTTGAATGGACTGAGTAGAAATGAATGAAAACAATTTTATAACTCAATTAGGGATGGACGTTTTTGTTAAACCTCCAAACTTCTTTTTCAATTCTTAGTTTTCTAGTTGCTGGGGATGGAGTAAAATAATTTCTTGTTTTGTTTTGTTTTGGGCCACACCCATGGTACTGCACTCCAGGGTTACTCCTGGCTCTGCACTCAGAAATCGCTCCTGGCAGGCTCAGGGGACCATATGGGATGCCGGGAATCGAACCTGGGTCGATCCCAGGTCAGAAGCATGCAAGGCAAATGCCCATTTAGGCAAATGCTCAAATGTTTTATCCCTCCGGCTCCCCAGTCAAATAATTTTCTAAACATTCATACCAGAGATCAAAAGTCTGATGACCAAATCACTCCTGGAAGAAAATGAGTTACCAATAGTCTAAGGGCTCAAAGGAGTTGAGAGCATGTGTGCATGTGGAAAGCTATGTTTCAACCCTGGCACCACACAGACCCCCAGCCCCAAAGCAGTGACTACTGGGCAGTGATCACAGGGAGCCCCTGAACACCACTGCATGTGTCCTCCCACCACAAAGAAACAAATAAACAATATTTGAAAAGTAACAGAGAGGAAACAGAGAGATGCTACAGGGATTAAGGTGCTTGCCTTGTATGCGATCAGTTGCTGTCCCCTGAGCACTACTATGAGTAACTCCTAAGCATAGCTGCATGTAGCCTCAATTTTTTTTAATTCATGATCATGCAGGAACAGAAGGTCTACGAGCTATGTTTTTCAAGAAGAAAAACTATAACATATGCTATTTTCTTGCTTCAAAACAAAGACCTTCTAGTAAGTTCTAAATGAAATAATATTTTGCTAGATATATTGCCATAATGGCATTCAGGTTGAAGGTTCTGTGCTGTTATCAAGGAGGCAATTTTATTTCTAAAGATGATTTATCTGTAGTAATGACTTCAAAGTACTATGCTTGTCTCAGGGGATCTGGAAGCTACTAAATCCATAGAGGCTGAGGTAAAATACAGGACCTGGCTCTGACTAGAGGTCCCTTGGGGTTGAGGTGAGAACTCTTTCATGGGCCCAGAGAGATAGCTCAGTGGTGTTTGCCTTGCAAGCAGCCGATCCAGGATCAAAGGTGGTTGGTTCGAATCCCGGAGTCCCATATGGTCCCCCCTGCTTGCCAGGAGCTATTTCTGAGCAGACAGCCACGAGTAACCTCTGAGCACCGCCGGGTGTGGCCCAAAAACAAACAAACAAAAAAAACTCTTTCATATGAGAACTTTCAGGAAAGTAAGTGAGAGAGAGAGAAAAAATATATATATTATGTGTGTATATATTATATATAGAGAGTTATATGTATAGTATATATGTGTGTATATATATACACACACACACACACACACACACACACAGAGAGAGAGAGAGAGAGAGAGAGAGAGAGAGAGAGAGAGAGAGAGAGAGAGAGAGAGAGAGAGAGAGAGAGAGAGAGAGTTGTCTATACACTTCCAAGTTACCTGTTCTCAGGAACAGGAGTTTGTTTCACTTCAAAGTTCTCATTCACAGCAATTTCATGAGCAAGAGTCAAATCTAATAAGTTCCCTGCTGCAGCCATCACCTCATCATAAGTTAGGACCTTGGGAGAGCTTGTCACTGAAAGTAAAACAGAAACTGGTTAGTGTTGTGGACAAGAATTATCACCCACTGAAGCCTCCTGTTATGGATGAGATTTGTTATTTTAATATATATTTATAAACTTTACAAGTAAAGAGAAATATATTAAAATAGAAATATATGCTTATGAACTTTACAAGTAAAGAGAAATGCATTAAAATAGATTTCTCTGCTTAAAAAGAGTTTGCAGCTTCAAGAACTTCCTTTTGACAGCATAAAAGACTCATTTCTATAGGTCTATAAGCCACTTTTTTGTTTGTTTTTCGGGTCACACCAGGCAGTGCTTGGGTTACTCCTGGCTCTATGTTCAGAAATCACTCCTAGCTAGCTTGGGGGACCATATGGGATGGTGGCATTCGAACCACTGTCCTTCTGCATGCAAGGCAAATGCCCTACCTACATGCTATCTCTCCAGCCCCTATAAGCTACTTTTAATCAAATCACCTCATTTTAATATCTCTTCCTATGTGCATTTACAATGTGCTCCTATAGAAAGCTGATAAGGCTTTTGACAATTCAAAATCCATTCATTTAATCCACTCATTCCTATTTTCAATAGGAAATAACAGGGTTTTTGTTGTTTGTTTTTGAGTCACAACCAGCGGTGCTCAAGGGTCCTGACTCTACACTCAGCAATCACCTCTGGCATGCCCGAGACCATATGGGATTCTGGGAATCAAATCACCAGTTCCTGGATTGCCCTCATGCAAGCCAAATGCCCTGCTGCTGTGCTAGCTCTCCAGCCCCAATAACAGGTGTTTTTTTTTTTTTTTAAAGGTTTTACTTCTAAAAGTAAAAGAACAATAGAACAAAATAAGAAAAGTCAGAGAAACTGAAGCTGGTGAGCTGAAGCTGTTTGAAGAGTTTTCTGTCCCATTAAGATTCTCCTTTAAAATGTCTGCTCTCTTTGATCCAAAAATATATTTCCAAAGGAATTCCTAGGAAGATTATATATATCAATAAAATCATGAAGTTCTATCTATCTATGACAGTGAAAAGAAAGAAAATTAAAAATACAATGATAGATTTGTTAAATACTTTAAATCTGTTCACTTGATGGGGTAGTTGGCAGTCATAAAAACATTTAAGTGTTTTAAAAATGTATTATCCTCAGTAAATCTTGTAGTTATAATTCTTAGTGAAAGAGTGTGAAATTATGACTAAGCACTGCAGCTGTCTTTTTTTTTTTTTTTTTTTTTTTTTGGTTTTTGGGCTACACCTAGTGTCACTCAGGAGTTACTCCTGATTGTGCACTCAGAAATCGCTCCTGACTTGGGGACCATATGGGATGCCAGGGATTGAATATAGGTCCCTCTTGGGTCAGCCATATGCAAGGCAAAAAGCTCTACTGCTGTGTTATTACTCCAGTCCCTACAGCTGTCAGCTTTTTGTGCTATTTTCTTTTCTGGTTTTTTTTTTGAGGGGGAGGGTAATAACTGTTGGTGCTCAGGAGTTACTCTTGGCTTTGTGCTCAGGAGTCATTTCTGATAGTGCTCTGGGGACCATATGGGATGCTGGGGATTGAACATGGGTCAGCCAGGTGCAAGGCAAAGCCTACCTTCTGTGCTATCACTCTGGCCTTATCTCTGTGCTTTTGACTTTCCAAATTTTAGAACAATGACACATATACTTAAAATAAGTAAATATGGTGCTTGCTCCAGAAGCACATAAACTAAATTGGAACAGTACAAAGAAGATTAGTATGACCCATATACAAGGATGAAATGCAAAGTCGTAAAACATTCCAATTAAAAAATAAAAAGTAAATATGGTACTGGTGTAATATTACAGTAGGGGTACTGTACTATGGGTAGGGTGCTTGCCTTATGTAGGTCCTTCCCTGTGCATCCCATATGATCCCCAAAACAACACCAGGGGTAATTACTCAATGCAGATCTCTGAGCATCGCTAGATGCTGTCCTCCCAAAAAATTAAACAGAAAAATCAAATGACAAGCAAATCCACTTTACACATCTTTAGTTTCTACATCCAAAAAAGGAAAAGGACATCTGGTCATTCTTTCAACTTTCTACACCTCTGAGGTATGGAGTAATTCTCTGTGGGCACCTTACAGGGCTGATTTACACAACAGTTTTTGAAAACAGAGGAAACCTTAACTTCCGTCCTGAATTTGGGGCAGATTTCCTTGCAGGTTAATCAGAAATGATTAGAAATGACTGGCTTGAATTTATCCTTGAAAGAAGTGCAAAAAAGTGATCAGAAGAAGGAGGCAACGCTTTCCACCACATGAGAACAGATGGGTTAGGAGATCTGAGTTAGTGCCAAAGCAAAACACACCACTGGAAGTGATATAAAGAAAAATGTTGCACATTTCAGTGGCGATTTATTTCAAAGAGCAGAGGAGATAGTCCTAGGATTCTGCAGTGATGCTCAAGCTTTAAACAGGTGGGGAGCTGGGCACTGTGAGCTCACTGGGCTCACCAACACACAGGGTTTGTACCCCAGGGCTCAACCCACCCCTGTACCCCTCTAGGCTTACATGTAGGAGAACTGGATTTGCTGGAGCACTCGCAGTCACTGAGAGAAGCCAGGCTTTCTGAGAACTGGGAGGAGTCCGAGTCACTGGGCTGGTCCTCGCCCACATGCTGCTTCTTGCCATTAAGGGGCATGTTGTGTCACTCGTATGGGTAAAGAGAAAGGACCTGTTAGACAAACAGACCAGTGTCAACATCCTGCTGCAGAGTCAGGCCTGGTTTGGTTGTTTCTTCAGGTATAAAAAGCCATACCTGGGGCTGGAGCCATATACAGTGGGCAGGGCATTCGCTTTGCATATAGCTGACACAGGTTCAATCCCTGACATCCCAGATGGTCTCCCAAGGACTGCCAGGAGTAATTTCTGAGTGCAGAGCCAAGAGTAACCCCAGAGCATTGCCAGGTAAGGCCCCAGAACAAAAATACAAACAAAACAACAATGGAAATAAAGAGCCATGCATGCTAAGAGACTGTGTCCTGCTTCTGAACACCTCAGTCAAACCTATGCAGATGCTAAGCCTTCAGGAAAGTCCCTCAAGAAAGATAAAGGGCTCTGTGATTAGCGGTGGGCATGGAGCAGCTCTCAGCAGAATCACATCCTCTTTAAAACAGGTAGAACACACAGCCTCCTTCTCTCCTGGGATTCTGAGAAACCTGGAAAGGAGGGGAAGAGTGGAGGCTCTGCTGCAGGCTTCTCTTGGTTTGAAGCACCTTTTGCCTGTAGATCTCCTCTCATGTGGCCTTGAGGAAGTCACTAAACCACCTATATTGGGGGCCGGAGTGGTGGTGCAAGCCGTAGGGCATTTGCCTTGCATGCACAGACCTAGGACAGACAAGTTTGATCCCCAGCGTCCCATATGGTCCTCCAAACCAGGAGCACATAGCCAGGAGTAACCTCCTGAGTGTCACCAGGTGTGGCCCCAACCCAACCAAACCAAACAAAAATGAAACCACCTATATCTTCAGTTAAATGGAGCTGTAATAAGAACCTCAGGGGTGCTTCTTACATATATATGAGGGTCAACCTTACTAAAGCACTTAGCACAACACTCCAAGGGTATTTTACACAGTTCCTGTGACTGAAATCAGTCTTGGTGATGCTCATAGTGCCTCTGTAGGTCTGCCTCTGGCAAGTAGTCATGGTGTGAAAAGCAAAAATTGATAACACAGAGTTGGAAGGTGACAATTTCTAAAGTTCCCACAACCACTTAATAAACACACTCAGATGGGTAGGGAGGCAGGTGGAAAGACTTTAAAGGACAAGAAGATGTCCTATTCCACAAAACTAGTTTGACTCTTCCTAGTGTTGTTTCTGGACACTGAATTGCCTTACAAGAAAGGGGAAGGCAGTTGAGCCCACTCATAGCAAAGAATGAAGATCCTAAGCAGATGATACTCAGAACTAATCCTAGGAGCCACTGGCAGGTCCATGAAGGATATGGCCCTGAGAATGTGGTGTTAGCTGACACTCAGGAAAATCATGGGCCTAAAAAGGAGGACCCCTTGAATCCTGATTGAACAATAGAGACAGAAAATGGTTCAGTGAGTCTCTTTAAACCTAATTAGTTTATGCAATAAAGGTGCCAGCATGGGATGCCATGGGTCCCTGTGGTGTGCCTAGCAATGCCTGCATTGTCTTCAGTCTCATTTCCTATCTTCTGGAGCCTACAGTGCACCAGGTACTCAATAATGCCAGGAGTTAAATACACAGAGCATATGTGAGAGCCAGCTGCTGGAAGAGAAGGGGAAAGATGACCTTGTTGAGGAATATGGAAAAAGAGGAAGGGTAGGGACAAGTGAAGGAATCCAGCCTGTGTGGGTAGAGAAAGAGGCCATGATTGTTTGAGAGGCATCTACCCAAGGATCAACAACTGGGGCATTTGTGCTGAATCCATACCTTCTTCTGTCGTGGTCTCTGAACAAAGGTATTCTGGTTCAAGGTCCCCACTTTTGTAAACAGAAAAGATCATAGGCTGCTTCTGTAGAACAAAAGGCCAGGTGTGAAGGGAGCTGACAGGAAGCAGCCAAGCAACGATGGGCACCTTATCTGCAGAGCTCTGCAGTGATCTGGAGCACCAACCAGAACACAGTCCTGAGTCCCTGCAGCTGCCGTTATGTGGCCACCTGTGCTTGATGAAAAATAAATTTCTCTAGAGCTTTTGCTTCAACTTGCAGCATGGAAAAGGAGAGAGGACAGAAAAGTCTTTTCTAAGCCTTTCACTTTTCCAAAACCCCAAATCCTAAACACAACATCTACTTACCAACTTTCCTTCTCTTTGCCCCTGCTCTTCAATGGACTTTTCCGGAAAATGCCACCTTCTCCTGGAAGCTGTCTCTCTGTTCTCAAGTTAGAGGCCATGGCAGCCTTTTCTGTGTACCTGGAGCACCTCTTCTGGAGCTCCACCAGTAGCTGTTCTCTGAAGCTATACCGTTCCTGGGGCTACTTCTGTGTTTATTTTTGTGCCTCCCCTGGTAGTGCTTGAAGTTTTCTCTTGGCTCTGCACTCACCCTAATTCCAGACAGGCTTAGAGGAATGAGATTCTGGGAATCAAACCCAGGTTTACTCAATGCAAGGCAAGTACCCTATCCATGGGATTATCTCTCCAGTTCCATATTCTAGGATTTGACTTTTGACTCCCCTCATAAGACAGAAATGGTGTTCAATACCAGTGGAATGTGTCAAATATGCCCTCGGGGCCAGATACCTGAATTGGTATCCTAGTTGCTATATCTTTTAGCACCAGATTTGCAAATAGATATTACTCTACATTCAGAGGCCCAGCACTTAAATCTCCAGCCCCAGGGCAGAGAACTTACCAAGGAAGCCTTCTTTATTAGGTGAAAGACTCCCCATCCTAGTCACACTTTTTTGTTTTGTTTTGGGATCACAAGTCAGGAGTTACACACCTAGATCTGTGCTGGGGGGGGGGGGCTTTCTTGGCAGTACTGGATAGGGAATGCTGGGGATCAAACCTGGGTTTGCTGCATGTGTAAGTGTATGTGTGTATCTTCTGCTCTGCTCTTAATGTCTTTTTACTTTCTTTTTCAAATCAACGTGAAAAAAAGATCTCATCCACTAGAATCTGTGAACTACCTTTACAGTGGTAACTGTCTACTTCACTTTCAACTCCAGTTGAAGAGCAAACATTATAGATTTCTTAATTGCATTTAACAAGGCAGCAAGGTTCAGAGATTAAAAAAAAAATTGTCAGGAGTTAGAAGCTGAGGGCCAAAGCCTGGGCATGTCATGGAATTGTTATGAAATTTCCATGTGATCTCTTCCCCACACTGCTTCTCAGTGGGCTGGGCAGCAACTATAATTTCTCTTAAAACTATATATTGTTAAAATGTTATAAAGAGAGGACAGGGTGAGGAAAAATGTTATAAAGAGAGTTCCATGAGTAAGCAAAGACTGGGAAATTAAATGCATTTAACACAAGCTCTCTTCCAATAAGTCAGTATAGGTATTTAATGGCACACAGAATATAATAGCAAATTTAAAGCTCAAAAATCTTTAGAATCTCACTTAGTTGGTAGCCTTCACATTTAATTTTTTATTAATTGAAGAAAATGCATCATGTAGTTGACATAACTGATCATTATACAATTGTTTAAGGAAGACCAAAAGCAACATGATTAAAAAAATAGAAAATTGAAAGAAAAACTAAAGAGATGGGAAAGAAAAGAAAATGTTCAGTGGCAAGTATATTTTTGAAAATTTTTGAATCACCAATGAACTCATTAAAGCACTAGCAGAAAGTTTAGTAAGTTCTTATTTTTTTTAAAGGATGATAGTTAAAAAATACAGTAAAAACTGTGTGGGTGGCAATTGTTGTTTGCATAGGCCCAGCAAAATATGGGGGAAATAGAAGGGAAAAGCCTTGGCCTAAATACAAGGAGAACTTACCCCTGAAATTTTCTGGCACAAGACTGACTCAGGGCTCTAGGCATACTAGCCTTCACATTTAAAGTGAAACTTTAGGGCCCAGAGCAATAGTACAGCAAGTAGAGCAATTGCTTTGTATGTGGCCCACCTGGGTTCAATCCCCAGCACCCCATATAGCTCTACCAGGAGTGATCAGTGATCAATGAGCAAAGAGCCAGGTATAAGCCTTGAGAACTGCCAGCTATGACCCAACCTTCAAATATTAAATGAACTTTAATTCATCCAAACAATATTTTCTTTGAAGTTGAAATGCACATTATTGCTTTATTCTAAAATTTCCTGCTTGCTCATATAATCAGCCATACTAATAATATGTAAATCATAGTTATATGTGATTTGATTTAGCCAATATATGGAGAGTTCTTAGAGCAGTGACATAGAGTAAACAGGATGCACATGTTTGCTATTCTTAGCATTATTTATCTTTTGTTGTTATAAATATTTCAGGCATTTCACTAAGGGAAGAAAACAAGATGGAACTTTGAGACAGGAATCTAGGGCTCTTGCACTTGTTAAATTAAAAAGTCCAAAGTAAATTTCCATCGTGGTTTAAATGATCTACAAGTTTCTTTACACCTATACTAAGCTTTCTTGGTTTTAGGCTTCTAGATAAGTCATCTGAGGACAAAGCCACTTGACCCAAAGCACCTGGAAGATAATTACAGTGCTCTAAAGATTATGTTTTGATTCTCTCTTACTGTGGTGATACTGAAAATAGTCTATTTCTTTATTGAAAAGTAATGTTAATTTAAGGAACTAGTACAAAGAGCTGGGGCATATATTTTGCATGTGGTTGCATGAGGGCTCAATCCCCTGTACTGCATTGGTCCTTCAGCACCCCTGGGAAGAACCTCCAAGCAACAAGCTGAAAATAGGATCCTAGTACTTCAGGTAAAAATAAAGGGGGGGGGTAAAATTAGGAGGCAAATTTTTTATACAGATAAACATAAGACATAGGTAATTTTTATTGTTGCAATTCATAAACACTTCACACAACTTTTCAGGAAAACCTTGGCTCTTCTGATCTGGAGGCCTCACTGGCCGGCTAAAGATCAAATTAAAAGGTATAGTCTGAGCTCAACTCCAAGTAAAACCTCTAACAACATAATTTTAGATTATTATGATTATTCAGAGAAAAAAATCATATTTTATTAGAGTGCTGCAGTTAATAATTCAATACAACATTAATATGATTCCCCCAATGACTGGGAGGAAACAGCAATTAAGTGCTGTTGGATGGCTTGCAGGTTGTCAGTGTAAACAATGACACACTTAGAAATGCAGAAGTGGGTAGAAAGACCCTAAAGAGCTACCTGTGTCCCACTCTGGACTGGGTTTACTCCTTGCTCTGTGCTCCTGGCAGGCTTGGGGAGACCATCTGGGGTGCCAGGAATTGAGCCCAAGTTGGTCAGAAAGGCATGAGCCCTTCCTGCTGTATTCTCTCTCCAGTTCCTATTAAAATACTTTTTTTATGGTCAGTGCCAGGAATCTCAATTGTAATACTTGAATCCACTAAATATTTTCTTTTTCTGAAGAAATATACTGTGATATATGTTGAGGAATAAACAGCCATAAAACATGGGACTTTCTCTCAAAGGATTTAAAGGAGAAAAATAAATCCAACAAAAGCATACGGAGCAAAGATTAATACATAGATCTGAGCAAAAAGTAGACAACAGAACGTTCTTTGTACTGTTCTTCCAGCTTAGAACATGACTGGAATACAACAGGAGCTCCAAGAGAATTAGCCAGCGGCAAGCAAGCCACTCCTGCCCTGACCCTAACTTGCCTTCTCTTCTGCCCTTTCCACATTGCTCCTGCACCTATTAAACACACACTGCACCATAGCTGACTGCAGATCTGTTCTCACTATATTAAGCTACTTTGGAGGACATTCTTCCTCCTCATCCCACCCCCACCAATTTCTAGTACCTAAACAAATTGGCAAAAATACTAATAATTCAAAGTGAATTCACGCTGTTTGATTGCATGTGCTAACCTAGGTCGGACCGCGGTTCGATTCCCTGGTGTCCCATATGGCCACCCAAGCCAGGAGTGATTTCTGAGCACATAGCCAGGAGTAACCCCTGAGTGCCACCAGGTGTGTCCCCCCCCCCAAATAAGGCAAAAAAATTTCAAACTGGGAGCAAAAACTCCCAGTTTTAGACACTGAAGAAATTAATATTTGTATCTCTCTGCCTTTTAAATGTTCATAGATACCAATAAGGATCTGAGCTAACAGATATTGAACACTTTTGCTAACAACGGCCTTTAACTCCTTGTAGAATCTTTATCATCTTGTCTCCTCAAATTTGCTTATCTCCTATTATTTGGGTTGGCGGGGGCACAACTGGCTCCTGTCTCTGCACTCAGGAATCATTCCTGGCAGGGCTCAGGGGACCATGTGGGATGCCAGGGATCAGCTGCGTGCAAGGCAAACACCCTACATGCTGTACTACTGCACAGGCCCCTGATTATCTCCAGTTTTATACACGAGAATCTGAGGTTCAGAGAGGTTCAAGTATTTGCCCAAGGATTTCTAGCAGGGGCAAAGCACAGCTCAATGCAGGTAGTGGAACTCTCAAACCCAAGGTCCGCCTCCCCTTTTGTCACTAGACACTGCACCTGCTTAAGTTCCAGGGGTGAAGAGTATCAAGAAAGACCCCACTACCATTTCACCAGGGACTGAAACCAGGATGCCAACTCCTTCCTCAAAGCCTGCGTCGCGGGGAGCCAATGCAATTAAGGCGGGGTAGTGGAAAAGAGAAGTTTCAAAATAACCTACTAATTGGGTCGCATCCTTCTAGAACAGCAGAAGGTTACATGCAAGCACCAGTAACACACAGGCGTAGCACAGTGCAAGACAGAAGTTTGAGACCTAGTTCTGGGTGAAAAGGTGTGAGATGAAACTAAAATTCTGCCTTCTACAAAATGCTGCTCTGTGCAGTTTTCAAGAACTGTGCTAAGGCTGTTTATGCACAGCCAGCCAGGACAGGGATGTAGGAGAATGTTCTAGAGATTCCCGGGTCCTCAGAGCTAGGAAAGCCCACACACTTGGCCCAATACCATAGCCCCAGGGAGAAAGGTTTCTAAGCTCTTTTCACATTTGAAAGCTTTTCTTCTCTAGCTCCTGGCTCTTCTGGGTACCCGCACTCTCAGTTGGGAGCCCAGGCACCTCACAATGAGCTTGAGGCCATGGCCCTTCTAGACTTGGTGATCTCCAGCCCCGAACCATGTCCAGCCTAGCAACCTCCGTGGCTGCCAAACCAGGTGCCTGCAACCTGTGGAGGCTAGAGGGAAAAGCAAGCAGGGCCCTGGTCCCGGAAACCCCCAGGGATGCCCTCAGGATGGTTGGCCGTGGTACAGAGCATCCTGTCTCCTGCTTACGGAGACGTGAGAGCCCGAGAGATACCCGGGACGTCCCGGACAGCTGTCTTCAAGGTTCCAGGACCTAGAATTTGCCAGCTGCAGCTGTGCGTATCCCGACGACTCCCAGCCTCGAGCAATGTTCTAAATTAGCAACATCTGCACTAGACCTCATCAGATATCTAGGCTCTCGGGGCCGAGAGATAGCACAGCGGTAGGCATTCATTCCCTTGCAAGCAGTCAGCCGACCCAGGACTGACGGTGGTTCGAATCCCGGCATCCCATAAGGTCTCCCGAGCCTGCCAGGAGCGATTTCTGAGCGTAGAGCCAGGAGTAACCCCTGAGCGCTGCCGGGTGTGACCCAAAAACTTAAAAAAAATAAAAATAAAAAGATGTCTAGGCACTCATCTGAAAAGGAAACTGCTGCCAGCACCGACAATTCTCTCTCGAATGCAAATTTCACTAAGACCCCCCCCCCCCCAAAAAAAAACACTTATCCCGTTCGTGCATGGGCCAGCTGCAAATCAACGCGGAGCCTTCCAGGGGTGCCTGCCACACGCAAAGTAGCTAAGGGCAGCAGCACCGAGGTGCCCCGGGGCTGGAGGCGGGCTCGAGGCCAGTCCAGCTTTCCGTCCCCAAACATCCCCAGAAGAGTAATGGGGAGGAGCCCACACGCCCCCCATCCACCCCCGCCGTCCTCGGGGCCCCTCCCTGCGGCCAGCACGTTTCCTGTCACAACAAACCCTCCGGGAACGCCTCGCCTGGCAGAGACCGAGCTGCGGAAACCTCGGTAACCCAAACCCAAACCCAAATCGCGGAGCCTCGCCCGGCCCGATCCCCGCTCGGGTTCTTCCCGGTCCGGTGTGCCCCCCATCCCACACTTCCCGGAGCCAGGGAAACGGGGACACACAGCCCTGGGCCGTGCCGTCACGACGCACACCCTCCCGGCACGATGTAAACAAACGGCCCCGGTCGCCTCCATCGTTCACCCTGGGACCCCCGCAGCCCGCGGACACCCCTCTCGCCCGCCACGATCACTCGGGGCGCCCCCCGACCCGCTTCCTCGCGGATCGGCGGTTCGCGGGCAAACAAAGGAATTAGCGAGGGGAGGACAGGGATCGGGGAGCGGGATTGGATCGTTCTGGGCATCCCTGGTTGCATTCCCCCCAGGTGGGCCAGGGAGATCCTCAGAGCTGCTCTCGGAGGACTTGGGTGTCCCCCCAACTCTGCTGGGCCTGTCACCTCCCGATCTTGCTTCCCCTCGCACCCAGGGCTGGATACGCACCGAGCCGAGCTTGGAGCCCCGCAGAGGAGAAAGGAGACGGAGGGAGACCCGGGCAGGCTGTCTCCCCACCGCGCAGTACCGCCGATCCAGGAAAAACTTCCCGATCCCAACACTCTGCCTGACACCTCTGGGTTTCACAGCCCCACGCGGGATTGAAAATTAAAGGGCAGGGAGGGAGTCCGGAGAGACAGCCAGGGCGCGACCAACGCGGCGAGTAACAGGGAGGGAGTGTGTGTCTGTGTGTGCAGAAGCGACGCGGGATGGGAGGAATCCAGGGTGCTGTGGACCCAGCACAGAGACACAACATCTAATAAATCCTCTCACCTTTCTTGAAAAAACTCGAGAACGAAGCAAACTTGTTTTCTGGGGGTGAGCGAAAAGGACGGATCGCCCCCGCCGGCGGGAGACGAGTGCGACGCTCCAGAGGCTGCAGGGGGCGTGGCCAGAAATGTTTACGGAACTGCCGCCGCGGCGCAGCTCCCAGTACTTGCTCTGGGGGCGTGGTCTGAGGAGAAGAGGCGGGCTGGGGGCGGGCTGGGGGCGTGGTCAAGGTGTGGCGGAGCGAGATGCGGAAGGCCGCCGAGGGTCAGCGCTAAGGCACAGGACTAAGGTTGCTGGGGGCCCCTGTGGGAAGGAAACTGACAGCGGGTTCACTGCTCTAAGTGAGCGTTCAGTTGCCCATTCTGGTCCTCGCCAGTCGCGATTCCCCTGCCTCGACTCTATCTTTTAGTAACCTAACACCTCTCAGCTAGACTAGATGATCCCAATTAGATTAAACCCAGTAAATTAAACCCAAATTTAACTCATCCAGTATTTAAATGACTGTCCATCTAGACTAGGTGAGCCCAATTAGATTAAACCCAAATTTAACTCATTCAGTTTTTTTTTTGACTACCCTTCTATACTAGGTGATCCTAATTAGATTAAACCCACTAAATTAAACCCAAATTTAACTCATCCAGTAATTAAATGATTGTTCATCTGGACTAGGTGATCCCAATTAGATTAAACCCTGTAGAACTATCTCAGTGGATTTAATTCAGCGGTGGAACACTTAGTTAGTCCTGGGTTCAATACCAACCATGGTTAAAAAGCCAAACAAAACCCCACAGTATACACGCACTGGGGAGCCACCATCACACTGTCCACCCATACAGAGACAACACAGACCACACAACCCTTGGCAAATGTGTTCCCATACATGTCAACAATCAAACACGTCTCCTCGGGTTGTGTCTGATTGCAGTTAAACACTGGTCAAGATTTACATCTGGCTGGACTTGAGAGATTAGCCTTCGGGTGTGAGACTCACCCAAGCACATAGATGAAGTGAATAAGGTGTGCATGCGAAAGATAAAGCTGCTTACTTCCTCTAGGGGTTTAGCAGCCAACCTCCTGGAGAAGTTTCCGCGTTGTTAATGTAAATAACACTGGTGGGGCTGGTGTTTGCCATCTGGGCTCAGTGCCTTTTGGCTCAGTTCAGTTCTTGCCAGTGTGTATCAGGGTATTCAACATGCTTTCCCCAAACCATGCTCATGACACCACTAACTTCTGCAAGGGGCTAACTAGTATTACCTAGGGGAAATAAATTATTGCAGGAATATAAATGAGCTTTTTTTATAGGCTGAAACTTTTTGTTCTGTTTTGTTTTGTTTTGTTTTGGCCACACCCGGTGACGCTCAGAGGTTACTCCTGGCTATGGGCTCAGAAATCGCGCCTAGTTTGGGGACTAACCATATGGGACGCCGGAAGACCTAGGCTAGCATGCACAAGGCAAACGGACACTTTACAGCCTGCTAGGCTGAAATCTTTTTTTTTTTTTTTTTTGGTTTTGGTTTTTGGGCCACACCCGGCAGTGCTCAGGGGTTACTCCTGGCTATCTGCTCAAAAATAGCTCCTGGCAGGCACGGGGGACCATAAGGGACGCTGGGATTCGAGCCAACCACCTTAGGTCCTGGATCTGCTGCTTGCAAGGCAAACGCTGCTGTGCTATCTCTCTGGCCGCTAGGCCGAAACTTTTGATGAAGTTTTTGTTTTGTTGTTTTTAGTGATGAAATATCTTGATTGTGGAGGAAAAATAAGTTCTCAAAAATAAAACTAGAATGGGGGGAGGGAGGAAAAAATAAAACCAGATAAATTAAATGATAGTAAGAATATAGCATGCTAGATGGAATATTATTCAGCATCTGGGCTTTAATTTTGACTGTCCATGAGTTCTTTTTTTGTTTTGTTTTGTTTTTTGTTTGCTTGTTTGGTTGGTTTTTCGGGCCACACCCGTTGGATGCTCAGGGGTTACTCCTGACTAAGTGCTCAGAAGTTGCCCCTGGCTTGGAGGGACCATATGGGACGCCAGGGGACCGAAACACGGTCCTTCCTTGGCTAGCGCTTGCTCTAGGGCCACCTCGCAGGCCCCTTTCGTTTTGTTTGTTTTTTTTGGGGGGGGTCACACCCGGTGGCGCTCAGGGGTTACTTCTGGCTCTCCGCTCAGAAATCGCTCCTGGCAGGCTCAGGAGACCATATGGGATGCCGGGATTTGAACCACCAATCTTCTGCATGAAAGGCAAACGTCTTACCTCCATGCTATCTCTCCAGCCCTTGTCCATGAGTTCTTGATCAATGAACTTAATGGTGTTAAACCTTCTTTATGTGAAACGCTTACAACTATGTGCAGTAAGCACTCAGTGTTTCCAGTTATTAAAACTAGTTGGCAAGCCACTGTATACCAACTTGGCAAGAGGCCTAAATAAACTTGTATTTCTGTCTCCTACCACTCCCTCCTCCCTTCTCCTAAAATATACTTGATACAGATCAAGAAATAAAAGAGAAAACACAGTTGCCGACTAGGTTCTTTCCTTTGATCATGCCCTTGCTTGTATCTATCATTGGAATCAACAAGCAAGATGATGAAGTCTTCAATTTCTTTTCTTTTCTTTTCTTTCTTTCTTTTTTTTTTTTTTTTTTCTGATTTTGGGCCACACCCGGTGGTGACGCTCAGGGGTTACTCCTGGCTATGTGCTCAGAAATCGCCCCTGGTTTGGAGGGGACCATATGGGACACTGGGGGATCGAACCGCGGTCAGTCCTACACTAGGGCTTGCAAGGCAGACCCCTTACCTCTAGCGCCACCTTCCCGGCCCCTTCAATTTCAATTATTGCCAAACAACCAGCACCACACAACAAATGCCATTACTATGCTAAAAACTTCACAGAAGAATGACTAATCTAAAATATCATCCAAACCTCTGGACAACGTGACACTGACACATTGCAGCTTTGTTTCCTTTGTCAGCTCTGCCAGCATTGTAAAATATTGTTTTGCTGTGATTTAAATTAGAGCAAATTGTACATGAGTCAAGTTAGTTGTCTGGTCTACTTCCAGCTACCTGAATCTCAAATATGCAATTCTCAAAGCCACAAGGAAACATTTTTTTTTTTTTACTGAATCAGATGAGTCATATTTCAGTATGTGCCAGGGAGGACCCTGGGGGTGGACTGGACATGGCACATCAGAGATCCCGGCCAGGAAGACAGTGAGTATCTCAGAAATGCATCCTTCTTTTTTGTTGTTATTTTTCTGGACTATACCCTGCAGTGCTCAGAGCTTTCTCCTGGAGCTGAACTCAGGGTAGTGCTGAGGGTTCCAATCAGGGCAAGTGCCTTAATCCCTGTATGATCTCTTTAAGCCATACAACCTTCTGTTAATTTGGCATGAAGTCACTATCTGGAAACCTTTGGTCAAATACCTTGCCAACTACTCTCAGCCTGACTTGTATATAAAATCATTTGGAAAAAAAAATACATATATAGTGCTGTATAATGTTAGGCAATTTCCCTGGGGTGGGGGAAACACTTGGATTATTTTCACTTAAAAAGCTCAGGTACTCAAAAAACAAAATCCCCTTGTTCAGATGATGCTTATGACTTTCTGAAAAAAAAAGTCTATAAAGGCATTCTTTCTGATAAGTGATATAATAAACTTTATATTGAAGTGGACATTATTAAGCTTGCCTTTTTGGATTCTACTTAGTAGAGTCATAAAATTGTGTTTCTGCCTTGTAATTTACATGAGAGACTAAATTTGATGTAGTGCCTTTGGAAAATGCCTCAGGACAGGTCCAGGGTTGTTTTTCAGTTTGTTTGTTTTGTGCCATACCTAGCTGTATATGTGACTTACTCCTGGTTCTGTTCTCAGGGTCCACTCCTGGCAATACTTGGGGGACTATATGTGATTCTAGGAATAGATTTCCCATATATAAATGTAATTTTGTTTTCTGTTGTTCTCTTTATTTATCTTTGTTTTTCAAGTGTAATTTTTAGTTATTTTGTTCTATTTATTTTGTTTGGGGGCCAACACGTGGTACTCAGGGCTTACTCCTGACTCTGCACTGATATTTCATGGAACCATATGGGGTGCTGGGGGATCAAACCCAAGTAGGCCACTTGCAAGGCAATCTTCCTACCCACTGTAGTATCAACCAAACCTCTCAAAATGTAATTTTTTGTAATTGCAGTGTATATAATTTAGATTATAGAGTAAAGAAGCATCTTATGCTGATCCAACATAATGCAAATTCAATGCCATAGACTCAGTAGACAGGATGGGGAACACAAGAAACCTGGAAACATGGCCATTGGCACAACCTGGTCATCTCTGTACGAGTGGTGAGGCTTCTCTTCCTCAGTTTTTCTTAGTTTCCAGGATTCTCATTATGTTCCAAGCTTCTTGTCTTGGGTGTATAAACTATGCATTTGTACTGACTCTATGTGGAGGTGCTTTTCATTTGCTTTGGAACTCATTGCCACCATCTTGAAATTCTTCCTAAGTTTCAAGCTTGGAGCTCATTCTGCGTTTTTATTTTGCAATTATGGAGCTAGTACTCATATCACCACTCAGACTAGATTCCAGTGTTGAAGGATACTTATTTCTCTTAACTTGTTTCCAAAAGCAAATCATACTCATTTGAAGAAACATATCCATCTGAATGTTGTAAACAATAAAATAAAATAAAATAAAAACAAGCTGCATGTATGCCAAAGAATTTTTTTTGCTTCATATAAATTAGACTTTAGGCTCTTTCTTTTTTTTTTGGTGGAATTTAAATGTCTTTATTGGGGGTACAGGGTGTCACCCAAGTGTCCTTTTAGTCTTCCTGAGATTGTTTTTGTGACTTTTTCTTTTTCTTGGCACTGCCATTACTCTTAATGCTGCACCCAGTTTCTTCAGGGCTGCTGAGTGGCTCCTCCTTAAGGGAGAATTTCCGCTTCTTTTTCTTGGAAACCTTGTTTTCAGCTTCTTCCTGATCACTAGCTGGTGACCTCTTCCTCTTAGGAAGACTTACAGTGACAGTGGTCTCTTCAAGATCATCACTATTAATTTGCTCCTCCATGGAAAATGCCTTTTTCTTTTTGGGTTTGGAGGCAGAGGGTTCTTCATCCATCCCGTTCTCTTGAGGCACCTCCCGGTTTTTTTTCTTTTTCTTCTTTTTGGGCCTTTCATTTGGCTCCTCACACTCCTCAGGGGTAGTGGTCTCAGAGGCTCTTTCTTAAAACGTTTTCCTTCACATAAGTTAAGAAGCCACTGTAATGTAGAAACATTGGTAAATCTTGTTTCTTTTTTTGTCTTCTGTCCATCCTAAAGTGCTTAAAAGGTCTAAAAGGAGCAAAGTCAAGAAAAGGCAATGAAAAGTAGAAGGAAGAAAAAGAATTTGACTAGTATTTAAAGTAGATATTCCATCCCTGAAGGTTCAAATTTTACTCCCATCACATTTTGTCCTTCCTTTCCTTTCAGTCTTAAAGATAAGACAGATTCTGAGCTGTTTTGACTATTGTTCAAAATGTTGATGTCTCAACAAGTTATCAAAGTGCCACAATTTATTTGTCCCCTAATTACACACTTAACAGAATTGTATAGAATGATTATTTTTATTTACAATTGCCTGTGTTCTTACACTGGACGCAGTACCATACCCTGATGCCCTGTATATGAAAAAAGAATATTCTTAATATCTCTCCCTTGCTCTTCCAGAATCCCCTCCACTTATGTGGAAACTACTTCTGTCCTCTGGACAGCAAAGAAAATAATGTGTATTGTAAGGAAGACAACTCTGGGCAGAAAGTGAGAGGGGCCAAGGAGAGTAGCAGTTCAAAAGAGAGGCCAAAGAGGTGATGGTCATAGTCCTGACCAAGAGTCACTTTCTCTCCCTGATCTTCGGGATTATCAGCTATCGTTTCCTAAATTAATTCACATTTCTGTACAACCATGAATGAATAATTTTTGCTTTAGAACTTAATTGGTATATCTAGTAGGTAGTATCTCATAGGGGAGACCAGTTACTTTTAAATAACATAAATAACACAGAAAACCTAGGAGTCATAAAGCTTATCTTAAGAAATACAACTATCTATTCAAGGGTTGGAGAGAATGCTGAATGGACTGAATTATGCTTTAGGAGAGCAACCTATTCTTGTTTGCATAGAATGAGGAGAGGTTCCTGAGAACTGTTAGGTGTAGGAAAGAACAGAAAAGAAAAGGAAAGGAAAGCAAGCAAGCAAGAAATAAATAAATAAAGAAAGGAAGAAAGAAGAAAAGAAAAATAGAAAAAGAAGAAAAGAGAGAAAAGAAAGAATGAGAGGAAGGAAGGAAAAAAGTAAGAAGGATGGAAGGATGGAGGAAAGGAAGGAAGAAAGGTGAATTTTCAGATTGAGGGTCAACATAAAAACATGAGACTTAATATAAAGGTTAAAACATTTGCATGCTGCTAACACTGATTTGATATCCAGCACAGCATATGGTCTCCTGAGCATGACCAGTAGTAAATTCTGAGGAATAAGCCCTGAGTACTGCTAGATATGCTCCCAAAATATTAATTTGGAACAGTGGCTATAAGATGATGCTATATAAACATTCAAATGAAACTAATAGATAAACTCTAAAATGCTACCATAACTATTAAGTAGAAAAATCATGAGTTTCCCTGACTTACTTTACATACAAACCTATATTCATTTACATTTTATTTCTCAATTTCTCAATGGCATCCACTACTCTTATCATTGCATGTCCTAAATAAACATTAGGGGAGGTAGACTAGAAACATTGTAAAATCAATCATTTTCAGTTTTCCTTCTATATATGTATGTATGTATGTATCTTTCTATCTACCTATCTATCTATATATTTGGGGGTGTTGGGCCACACCCAGCGGAGCTCAGGGGTTATTTCTCTGCACACAGAAATCACTTCTGGCAGGCACTGGGGACCATATGGGATGCCAGGGATCGAACCCAGCTCCATCCCAGGTCAAAAGAATGTAAGGAAAATGTCCTACTGCTGTGCAAATGCTCCGGCCCTAACCATATTTTTAAAAATCATAATAACAAGTGAAACTTTTCATCTAAACTATAGAAATGAATAGCTGTGCTAGAAGCCTCTCACCATGGCATGTCAACATTATTGGTGATGGGTAAGGGAATATAGATTATTTATTTTATTTTTTTTGGGGGGGGTCACACCTGGCAGCACTCAGAGGTAACTCATGGCTTTACACTCAGAAATCACTCCTGTGGCCCGGAGAGATAACACAGCAGTGTTTGCCTTGCAAGCAGCCAACCCAGGACCAAAGGTGGTTGGTTCGAATCCCGGTGTCCCATATGGTCCCCTGTGCCTGCCAGGAGCTATTTCTGAGCAGACAGCCAGGAGTAACCCCTGAGCTCTGCCGGGTGTGGCCCAAAAACTAAAAAAGAAAAAAAAAAAAAAGAAATCACTCCTGGCAGTCTCGGGGGACCATATGGGATGCCGAGATTTGAACCACTGACCTTCTGTATGCAAGGCAAATGCCTTACCTCCATGCTATCTCTCCAGCTCTGCTTTGTTACTTTTTAAGTTGTTCCCTTCAAACTCAATTCTTAGATGGTAGGTGCATAGAATTGCCTTTCTTAAAAACTTTATTTGTTGATTAATTGATTAATTGGTTGTTGGGCCACACCCAGAAGTGCTCAAGGGTTACTCCTGGCTCTGCACTCAGAAACCACCCTTGGCAGGTTGGGGGGCTTTATGGGTGCTGGCAATTGAATTGGGTTCCTCCCAGGTCGGTCATGTGCAATCTCTGTGCTATCTCTCCAGACCCAAAATTGACTTACTTTAAAGGTATTTTCCCAAGCTCTGACCCCATAAAGGTCTCCCTTCCCTTCAGAATAAACTGGAAACTCATTCATACCCAAAGGTTGGGGGGGGGGGCAAGGGGCCTCTGACTGCTGGATGATGAAAAATTGAGATCTCTGAACATTCACCAGCCTTTACAATGGTTACTGTCTGACTTCCTGGGAGTTTTGTTTGTTTGTTTGTTTGTTTTTGGGCCACACTCGGCGATGCTCAAGGGTTACTCCTCCTGGCTGTCTGCTCAGAAATAGCTCCTGGCAGGCACGGGGGACCATATGGGACACCAGGATTCGAACCAACCATCTTTGGTTCTGGATCAGCTACTTGCAAGGCAAACGCCACTGTGCTATCTCTCCGGGCCCTTTCCTGGGAGTTTCTAAGGAAGTTATTGTTAGGGCTTTGTGGGCTATTGATTAAAGTGATATGCAGAGACTCACTGAATTGGTAGATCAAAAAATAGAACACTCCTAGGCTTTTCTCCACAAAAGCATACACACAAATACACATACAGTCACATGCAACATATTACCTATTGGTATATTTACCTAAGTTTCCATAACAACATGTCCACAAGCATACCAGTATTTTATCAATCAACTGACCAAAGAATTTATGTGATGAAATTTCATTACTGTAGAAAGAGATATGAAGAGATAATGTCTGTCTAGATGTGGGCATGAGTTTGTGTACAGTGGGCTCCTCTTTGACAGCCAAATTTATATTGTGAACAGTCCATTCCTATAGTGTAATAGCCCCTCTTATATATTATCTCTACCCCCTTCAGAACTTCTTCTATCCTCTCACCCCTCCAATTCTTATTTGTTAGCCCTCCCTATTTAACCCTCTTCACCCTCAGCTTTTAACTCAGTAGGTACCAAGTCTGACCTCCTGCCCCAATCAACCACCACTCAGCTCCCAAAGTGAAGGGACACCCTCTCAGTCCCAAATCTCATGCCCCAGCAAGAAGCTACAATCACTACTACTCCTGTTGTCTCATTTTATGTGGCCCTTCTTCTCAACTCCCCCCTCTAAAAGTGGACTGATGCATGCTACCAAATTCAGCCCCCAAAGAACCCCAGTTCAAGGGCACTACCTGATCCCTTACTGCTGCAAATCACTTCTCAAACTCAACAAGACTACAGTGTGGAATGAAAATGTGCCCTGAACCTACACCCCGCAAGAATATCACAAAAGACTTAATGGGGATATCTATATTTTCTTTTCTTTTCTTTTTTTTTTTTTTTGGTTTTTGGGCCACACCCGTTTGACGCTCAGGGGTTACTCCTGGCTAAGCGCTCAGAAATTGCCCCTGGCTTGGGGGGACCATATGGGATGCCGGGGGATCGAACCGCGGTCCGTTCCTTGGCTAGCGCTTACAAGGCAGACACCTTATCTCTAGCGCCACCTTCCCGGCCCCTATATTTTCTTTTAGTGTGTTTATTTTCAAATGAATAGGTAGCCTCCTCCTTATCTGTTTTTCATGTATATAAATATATTTGTTAATTTCACTTGTTTTGGTTCTGCTTGGTATAAAATTATAGAAGAAAAAGGTCCTGCTTGGGATAAAAGCTCAGGTCAAAAACAGGGCACAGAGACTGTACAGCCTGTCATTCTTTTTTTGTTTTGTTTTTTTGTTTTTCTTTTGGGGGGGTCACATCCGGCAGTGCTCAGGGGTTACTCCTGGCTCTATGCTCAGAAATCACTCCTTGCAGGCTCAGGGGACCATATGGGATGCCGGAATTCGAACCACTGTCCTTCAGCATGCAAGGCAAATACTTTACCTCCATGCTATCTCTCTGGCCCCAGCCTGTCATTTTTACCCCCAAATGCACCAACAATGTAATATGTCACTATTCCCTTTTGCATAGTCATACTGAAAAAAGGAGAAATCTTGGGGCCGGCGAGGTGGCGCTAGAGATAAGGTGTCTGCCTTGCAAGCGCTAGCCAGGGAAGGACCAAGGTTCGATCCTCTGGCGTCCCATATGGTCCCCCCAAGCCAGGGGCAATTTCTGAGCACTTAGCCAGGAGTAACCCCTGATCATCAAATGGGTGAGGGCCAAAAAACCAAAAAAAAAAAAAAAAAAAGGAGAAAACTTATGTATAGAAACAAACTCTTATCTACTAGGGATAAGAGCCCTTACATTTTGTAATACAGGGACACCTCCCACCCTGAACATGTGTCATGAGGACCCAACTCCATATGATCAGACAGCATCTGTCCAACCCCAAACCCTAGATCCTAAACAAAGGTTTGATACAGCTCTCTGCAACAGCATCAAGAACCAAACTTCCCCCTGAGGAATCCCTAATACCACTCTGGCACCAACTTGCAACAGATTGATGCAACAACCTGACAATGAGGAAACAGTGAAAACTTGATTCAAGAGCAGGTTGCCCTATCTCAACTCCTAACTGTAACATGAAATCAGAAGACACACCATCCTTTGATCTGTGCAAAAAACAAGATCACTAGTTACAGAAGACAGACTATGACTACCATGACCAGGCAGAACTTTTCCTGGGACCAATAAAAAAAGATCCTAAACTAGGCTTGAGCCTAGGATTTGTACAAAAACCAAGATCTCTAATCCCAGAGTTCTGACTTTGACAACTATGACTGAGCAGAAATTCTGGAGCCAGAATGAAAGACTCTATTCTAGGCTTTACCCTAGGATCTGTGCAAAAAACAAGATCACTAATTATACAGAAAGAATGATTACAACAAACGTGATGGAACAGATCTTCTAGAACCATAATGAAAGACTCTATCCTAGACTTTGTCCTATGACCCATTGAAATACCAAGATCTCTAGCTACAGAGGACTAATTTTGTTATCTACAACTGAGTAGAAAGTTTCCTGGCACCATATAAAGACCTTGGGGTTCCATAATGAGTGTGCATGGAGCCTGTAGTTGCTCCCATGACAGTATGCTTCAAGGGTGGAGAAACTCTGTATCTCCTAAGCCAAGGGAATTCCCTTTCTAACATCCCCAATATTTATTGTATCTATGCAAAAAAATAAAAAAAAACCAACAACAACAACAAAAAAAAAAACCCCCAAAACTCACAAAGCCTTGCCACACCAGCCCTTCACTCTTTTCTTTTTTTCCCTTTTCTTTCTTGTAGTTGTTGTTTTGGTAATGATTTTTTTTTGTTGCTGCTGTTGTGTTTTTTAAGTCATTGCTTGTTTTTCTTTTTGTTTGTTTGTTATTTTGTTTTTGTTTTTTTCTTCCTTCTTTTAAATTGATATTTATAGCTTTTAGATGAACTTCTCCCAGTTTTTTTCCCAACAGAACCACAGAACTTGAATCATTTTGTTCTGCCTCATAAATTGACGGGAAAAAAATAGAATGGTACCAGGACCAAACAGTCGTATGAAAACTGAGTGGAAATAAAAAATGATCAGACTTAAACACCAAATACAAAGTCAATGACAACAGAATTGATACCCAATCTACATAAAGCTATACACAGAGGGGACCAGTTACATAAGCAGACCATGGGCAACGAGGGAAGATATTGAATGCATGCTAGGAACAGGGGTGGAGGGAGGGAAACACCGGTGGTGGGAATGGCCCTAATTCATTGTCACTATGTACCTTAAATATTACTGTGAAAGACTTGTAATTCACTTTGATCACAATAACAATTATTAAAAAAAAAGAATTTATGGGGCCAGAGTGATGGCACAAGTGATAAGACATCTGCCTTGCCCACACTAGCCTAGGACAGATTGCAGTTCGACCCCCCAGTGTCCCATATGGTCCCCCAAGCCAGGAGTGATTTCTGAGTGCATAGCCAGGAATAACCCTTGAACTGGGTGTGGCCCAAAAACAACAACAAAAATTTTTGTGATGACATTCCATTACTGTAGAAAGCTGCCTGGCCGAGACCAAGTACTGGGGTGCCTGTGCCTTCCAGTAGACAAGAAAAGTGGAATGCTGCCAACTCACCTAAACGTTAAATTGTTTGTCCTTTTCTTTTTTACATATGACACTGTCAACTAAGGGGAGAAAAATGCAGAAATTCTGTTATAAGCAAAATTCTGTCTGTCTGAGATTCCTGATAGGACATTGTTCCTATTACAAATCCACTTGTATATAACTGAAACCCAACTACAAATATGGTTGTAATTATGGAGCTTAAAAAATTCACTTGTAGATACACAACAAAATTCTGAGATGCTGGATTGCAATGACAACACAATTGTACAAATAACTTTAGTGCTCAAATGAATTTTTGTTGTTGTTGTTTGGGGCCACATCTGGCAGTGCTCAGGGATTACTCCTGGTTCTATGCTTAGAAGTTGCTCCTAGTAGGCTGAGGTTACCGTATGGAATTCCGGGAAAAGAACCCGGATCTGTTCCGGATTTGCCACATGCAAGGCAAACACCCTATCCCTGTGCTATCTCTCTGGCCCCCTCAAATGAATTCTGGATTGAAGGGAGACTACTAGGATCATGCCAGTAAATTAAATAATTCTTAAAAATGTATAAAGCTAGGGGTCACACACACATAGTACAGCAGGTAGAGTGCTTGCCTTGCTCATGAGTGACTAGGTTTAATCCCTTGCATCCCAGAAGGTCTCCCAAGTACCATCAGGAGTGATTCCTGAATGCAGAACCAGGAGTAAACCCTGAGTACTGTCAGTGCAGCCCCAACCAATAGCAATAAAAATTTACACAAATCAAAGTTGTCAAAAAACAAATTTAAGGTTTAAACTAACTGTGATAAAGAGCCAGTGGCATGTGGTAGAAAGTGAGTATGCTGAGCTTAGACAGACCAGAAGGCTCGCCGCCAATTGCCACTATTCATTATTCATCTGCCTTTATAGTCATAGGAGTAACATGAGGATAATGTTTTATGAAGCCATTTGTCATTTTGAGGGTCCAGCTCCCCAAATGCCAGTCCCAGGATTAAAGTTACTATTGGAGCTAAAGAAGTGTAAAGGAGATGGCAGTCTCATTGATAGTTTACTACCAAAGCTGAAAGTGGGTAAGGCACTCTTTCTTCTGAGATCTGGACCACTGGAGCGTGGACTTGGAATCTAAGCATCTCCTGTTCCATGCTGCTTGACTCAATAAACAGGGCTATTCACAAGCACAGTGTCCTGTGTTCTTTTGTACATCATCCCTATAGCATGGTCTCAGCTACGTCTAGCTCATTTTCAATCCCCACAATTCCAGCCTGATTCTTCAATCTTCCTTTTAGTACCCATCCATGACCCCACACTTTCCTGGTATAGCTAATCAAAGCAGTTAGTTGCTCTTAATAGTGGAGACTAGAATAGTGGAAACTAGGATAGATACCTTACAGTTTGTTGGAAAATGAAAAGATTATATCTATAGGGAGTTGAGTAGAGCTTTAGGTATTCTGTATGAATCAAGAAACTCTTGCTACTATTATTATATTTTTAAAACTGATTACTTATAGTTTCACTGAGTCCTGAGCAACTTAAAGGTCTATAACACATGATAATCTAAAATTCTGCCAAGGAACAATTTGAATTTAGCAAGTTGCTGGTACAGGAGGCCTTTCCTTAATTTGCCTTAGCTTCCTTTTCCTTTCAGACACCCTTTTTGAGTTGTAAAGACCCACCTAGGCTTGATTAGCATTAGATAAGTACCTTAGATAAGTTCCATCTCCCTCACCTATTGAGTCTGATCAATAAAAATCGAATGGGGAGGACAGTTGGAGTCAGGGACAGTGAAGAAGCCTAGATAATAGATTCTGTGGCAAGTTTCTCAAATCCCTAGAACCAAAACCACAAAGGTAATTATGTTTCTGTGTTCCAGACTCCTCCCTAGCCATTTCTTAGTCTTTGTGGTTCTTCTTCCCAATGAACACTGCTGATGCAATTCCTGAAGAGTGTGGCTTGCTCCTCTTTTGAACTCAGCCTAGTCACATTTTCCCAGGTACCTTCCACAAACACCCAAAGCTACAGTGACCTATGTGCTGTGTCTTCTCTGGCCTGCCTAAGAGTTATCCTTGAAGAGGTCGTAACCATTGATTAAAACCATCATTGTCTTATACAATTTGTTCCATTCATAGGCCCCCACGTAGATGAATGCTGCTGCATCAACCTTCTGTGTCTTCTCTCTGGTTCTTGGTTCCTCATAACTATTTTTGTGAGTGAATGAATGCGTTAATGTATAAACAAAAGAAGCTGAGCCTGGAGAAAAAGATAGAACGTGTTTAGGTTAAAGGAGAGTCCTATAAAGGACACGTGTACAGACTTGAAAAACAAACAACACAGTCCCATGGCTGATCTTGGCTGCTCACTTTTTCTTTCTTTGGAAGGAGGAGTATGTGTGTTTAGGGGAGGTGCCTTGGACCAAAGCCTGTGATGTTCAAGTGCTATTTCTGGTTTTGTGCTCAAGTGGCCCCTAGTGGCATTCCTGGGTGCCAGGGAGCAGTATGTTGGTTGGTGGGAGGGATTTGAACCAGGGTCACTGCTGTCTTATCTTCTGCACTATCTCTCCCACCTGACTCTACTTTATCTTAATCTGATGGTAAACAGGCAAAGAAAGAGAAAATAACTGTATTTATGCTCCTGGTGGATCTTGGATATTTTGCTCACTGTGAATTGCCCACATCTTTCCTGTTTTCTCGTTTCCCCCTGGATGCTGCAATATGTGTGTCCACACCCCACCCTCCACACTTGCTTCCTTAAGGACTTCCTGTATGCACCCTTCTCCTTCCTCAACCCCACTGATAGAAACACTTCCAAGACACACGAAGTTGTCCTAACAAAAGCATTGGCACACCATTTTGTGAAATGCCATATGCCTCTTCAACAACTGTGAGTGGCTTCCTGTTTCCCCCAAGTAAAAATTGTAATTTTGGGGGGCACACCCAATGACGCTGAGGGGTTACTCCTGCCTATGTGCTCAGAACTCTCTACTAGCTCGGGGGATGCCAGGGATCGAACCCAGGTCGAACCTGGGTCAGCTGCATGCAAGGCAAGGCCCTACCGCTGTGCTATTGCTACAGCCCCAAAATTCAAACTTCTTACCACAGATTTCAGGGACTTTATGAATGGGGCTGTGGCCACGTCCACCTGCCTTATCTTTCGTGAACTTTTTCTAGTTAGTATGGCTAGGTTAACAAGTTAGTCTCCTAATTTGAAAGTCAGAAAAAAAGCTTTCAGGTGGCTCTGAATATTGAGGTGGCTAGGAATTAGAATGGTTCTCAGCAGGAAAGCCTTCTCTCTTCTGTCTGGGACCTCAGCCAGACAACAAGAAGGCAGCTTGATTGGAAGCTGACACTGTGTCGGGCAGTGGCTCCTGGGAGAAGTCAAATAACTGACCTTCTTGGGCTCTTCTTTCTCTAAGTGGCATCTCATGTAATCCCTCCATGCTGGGGCCTTTATGGGGTGCTGCACTTCTTGCACATGGGTCCTGTAGGGTCCCAGTGGGACAATCCCCACCCTCCTGGTTCTCCTGAAACAATTCACATTACCAAAATAGTATGGGACCAGCTAGCAAAAAAAAAACCAAAACAAACAAACAAACAAACAAAAAACAATTGCATAGGCCTGGAATGTGACTTAGTGGTAGAGCACATGTATTGCATATGTGAGGTTCTGGATTTGATACTTGGTACTACTACCACCACGCACACTCACACACACATGCACACACACAAACACACACCAAACCCAAACCCCCAATTTAATAATGTGCTACAGTGGTAAGTGGGGAGAAAGAACCAGAGTACAGAGAGAGAGGACGGGAACTTTGAATGATGAAGGACAGATGGCTTCATCTTTACACTGTAAAGGAGAGATGAGTTTGTCCCACAGAAGACATAATTTCTGATGCATCTGAACTGGTGAGACACCCCCTCCTCCCAACTACTCTTTCCCATTTGGAGTGGAGCCAGTGAATTGATTAAAGGAGTGGCAGAGGCATTAAGGAAATCTCAAGAACTTCTCAGCTTTTAGAGCCTTCACCATTTTCAGCTCAAAATAAACTGATTGAGGAGGCATGTGTCTTGAAAGGACTATCTCTGAAAATCTTGCAGTTTCCAATTTGACCCTCCAGGGGACTCTTATTCTCCCCCACAAGCCCCAAACTTCTCTTTAGTTCTGTCCACCTCCAAGTAAAGAAATGTATGCCCAGCACTTTAGACATGTGGCCCCAGCAGGACAGGATTAAATGCTGCCAACCACACCCACTATTGTTTCTTTAGTATCATTGATCTGGGACTCTTGTTCAGGATCTTCTGTTACTTGCAGGTTTGGCCATGTGGCCACTGTTACTTGGCAATGTATTTGATAATGGTGAAAAGTTGTTCTGAACCTTCTGCAAATGCATGTCAACTACTGGTGCCCTGGTTTTTGGGTCTTGCAGGGGGATGGTATGGGCAGAGAGGAAAAAACCTCAGCTGATGCTCCCTCCAGGTTGCAAATGGGGTCAAAGTTTTCTTTTGATGTCTGCTGGTTAGTCTCCTAAAACTAGGCACAGAGAAGATGAGGAGAAAACAACAGTGAGCAAGAACTAACTTTGGTGTTCAAGTTTAATGGTGGGGGAAGGTTGAGAGATAGTACAATGGTAGGGCTCTTACTTTGTATAATGCCCACCTGAGTTTGATCCCTGGAATCCCCATATGGTTCCTCTAAGCACTTCCAGGAACAATTTCTGAGTGCAGAGCCAGGGGTGATCCCTGAACATTGTTGGGCATAGCCACCTTTTAAGTTTAGTACGGGCTATATAGTGAGGGTAATCATTTAGCACAATAGAAAAAATAAAAACAACCAGGTATTTATAATAAAATGTTAGGGGATGGACACAGTAGGCACGGTCAGAAGAAGTGATCAATCCCATGCCCGAGGAACAGATTAGATTGTAGAACTGAGGGGATTATTCATAAGTAGAGTTTTGAAAGCTGAATGGGAATTTACAAGGGCAACATAGAATGGGAGAGGACAAAATGACCCGCCAAGGAGAGAAAGATAGCAGATTATGAATATGTGAAAGTGCAAAGTAGTGCTATGTGACTAAGAGAATATTAAGTGTCAAGTTGATGAGAGTCAAACTGAAGCCAAAGAGCACAGCAAGGGCCAGTATACTAATACTTTATGTGTTTTGATGAAGAACTCAAGGTTTATTTTAGGTGATGTGGTCAAGTCAGGAGAGAAGATCTAAATCAACCTGGCATTCAACAATACCAGCGGGACATGAGAAAGGAAATGACAATCCAGAGGAGAAATAACAAAGCACAAGAGTTGTCTGTAATCAAGGTGCTTAGATAAGATATTTAAAAACAAAACAAAACAAAAACAAAGAAAACAAAGCACAAGAGTTTCTCACTCTTCCCACTAGATGGCGCAGGTGTGCCAGAACAGCTTGGTGCTGGACTTCTCATGCACTGGAAGCTTCTCCACCAAGTGGTGGAACTCTGGGAAGAGCTAGAATGATTTTAAAACAAACAAAATTATTATTGTTTTATTTTACTTTTTTATTTTTAATTATGTGAACAATGATGCAAAGAAAGAGGACAAAGTAAAGTTACAGTGAAAGGACAATCACCCAAAAACAGAGTTCTCAGAAGAAATCCCCCTGCTGACACCTTAATGTTGAACTTACAATTAAAGAACATTAAGAAAAATAAAACAAAACCCATGTACAATTACTTTGTCCCTCAAGACCCCAGATTGTAGTACATTATAACATTTCTTAGCAGTACACAAAGCAATATAAAGCCATAAAATTTATGTAACTCCTTAAACTTGAAGGCATAGTAGTTTTTTACATTTCCATGCACATGCATATTAGTTTAAGTTAACCTCAAAAGTTTAAGTGATTTTTTTTAAGGTTTAGAGTCAAAGGAGCACAGTAAAAATGGTGTTAGAGTGGCAATTATCATTTGCATAGGCCCACCAAAGTATGGGGGACATGGAAAGGAAAAGCCTTGGCCTAAATACAAGGAGACCCTACCCCTGAAGTTTCCTGACATAAGACCAACTCTAGGCGCCAGGCAAACTAGTTTGTCCAATCCAGGTCATTCTCTGTAGTGCCAATACAGTTTTATTTTTCACACAGTCTCCAAACAAAATTATTTTTAAACAAACAAACAAACAAACAAACAACTCTAGGAAAACCTGAAGCTCATCTATTTCCACAAAAATAGAAGGGTAAGTAAAATAGCAACGACAGTATATTGGATTCTAGGAAATCAGGGACCTGTGTAGGGACAACAAATGTACAACAAAGTGAAGAAACAGGCATAAGGAATACTTTATAATATGTTCCTTGCTATGCCAATGTCTAGAAAGATGAGCATGACATTGATATCAGAGTGGTATTAAGTGGTATTGAAGTGGTATTGAGGCCATTGATATTTTTGTGTGTAGGTCTTGTGTGTGTTTAACAGTTTTATTGATGTTTAAATGACACATAATAGACTGCTTATAAAGTATATGATTTAATTAATTTTGATAGATGAGCACACTTACGCTACCATCACAGGGGCCTATATCATCACTCAAATTTTTTTTCTTTCTTTCTACTCCTCCTTCTGTCCTTCCTTGTCTTTTCTCCTAGACCACTACCATATTTTGTCACTAAAGATGTGCACTTCTAGAATTTGGCATAAAGGTAATCATATAACAGATCTTATAATAATCTAATACTCTTGCCTCCATCATATTATGGACCTTACCTACATGGACTTAATAACTACATTAACTTAAGACTCGAGAGACTGTGAGTGTTCCCTGTGCATGTTTTTCTCCTGTCCTGTGTCCTGAAACTCTCGGGAGTGGGCTGTAAAGGGCCCAGCAAAATCGCTCTCCTTGAGTAACCCAGGCAGGGCTGGAAAGCCAAAAAGAACTGTCTCTTCGAGTGAAAGCCGGAAATCAGCAGTAAATTGCAGAAAGGCAGGTCCCCTGTCTGTGACGTCAGGCATAGAAATCTGTGCCTGCCCTACTGGTTCCCAAATGAGAGAAACTGTGAGTGTTGCCTGTGCATGTTTTTCTACTGTCCTGAACCTCTCGTGAGTGGGCCAAAAAGGGCCCAGCAAAATCGCTCTCCTAGAGGCTCCAGAAGAGCACGTCTGTGAAGCACGGCCATTTGCTCTTTCTAATTAATGAACCCCACTGCAACACGCAGAAACACATTAGAAACTGTGCTGGATCCTGAAGCCCAGCATATCTCTCTGGACTTTTTTCTCTGCTGCGTGCTCAGGCCTAAGATTTGATCCTGTGTGTGGCTTCATCCACGGAGGGCTCCCCCTCCTTGGGGGTGAGTCGACCCACCCAGAAAGAGCAGAGCCAGAGGAGTGTAGCCGGACACATCATTTAGCCAACGGATACCACCACAACACGTAGAAAAACTCACAATACAAGTGTGACAATGGGGAAACAACGCAGGCTAGCACCAGGTATAGAGAATGAAGATGGCAACTCTGATGAAGGGAACAGCCAACCAACTAGTCAGTCTCTCAGATATGGAGTTTAGAGAAGAAATATGGAGGATGCTCACAGAACTCAAAGAAAGCTTAGATTGAGTTGAACAAAACACTAATAAAAACCAAGAAAATATGAAGACAGAAATCACAAAACTCCAAATTGAAATAATAGACCAAATAACAGGTCTGAAACACTTAGTAGACAAATTGACAGACAAAATGGATAAGCTCTCCATCAGGGTAACAGATGCTAAGAATAGAATTATCGGGGCCGGTGAGGTGGCGCTAGAGGTAAGGTGTCTGCCTTGCAAGCGCTAGCCAAGAAAAGGACCACGGTTCGATCCCCCGGCGTCCCATATGGTTCCCCCCAAGCCAGGGGCAATTTCTGAGCGCGTAGCAAGGAGTAACCCCTGAGCATCAAACGGGTGTGGCCCGAAAAACCAAAAAAAAAAAAAAAAAAAGAATAGAATTATCCTGAAAGATGAGAAACATAACAACTCCATACAGCAGAAGAGGTTGAAAAAAAGCCTTAAAACAACTGATCAGACAATGGAAAAATTAGTCAAAGAATGTGAACAGATGAAACTAAAAATCTATGATAAGCTCAACAGAAACAAATTAAGAATCACTGGAGTCCCAGAGATCCAGGAAGAAAATCTCCAGGAAGAATCAACGATCAAGAACATCATTAAAGAGAGACTACCAGAGCTAAAGAATACATGCGATCAAATCCCACATGCCTGAAGAGTACCAACTAAAAGAGACTCCAGAAAAAACACCCCAAGACACATCCTAGTCACAATGACGAATCCCACAATAGAGACAGAATTCTGAAAGCAGCAAGATCAAAAAGGGAAATTGCATTCAAGAGAGCATCTTTGAGATTTACAGCAGACCGGTCACAAGATACACTCAAGGCCAGAAGGCAGTGGTCGGAATTAGTGACAAAACTCAATTAAATAAATGCTTCGCCTAGAATACTGTACCCAGCGAAACTCACTTTCAGGTTTGAAGGAAGAATACATGGCTTCACAGATAAACAACAGCTCAGAAACTTTACAGACTCAAAACCAAAAGAAAAACTGAAAGACCTACTTTAAGACAACTGACCAATAGGCACACCAAACTTCGACACAACGATGGCACTAAATCCCATGACAATTCTTTCTCTCAATGTCAATGGACTAAGCTAAGAGACACAGAGTGGCTAAATGGGTCAAAAAAACTCAATCCAATCTTCTGCTGCCTACAAGAAATGCACCAGAATAGTCAGAACAAACATAGACTCAAAATAAAAGGCTGGAGGAAAATCATCCTAGCAAACAACACCCATAAAAAAGCTAGAGTAGCCATACTAATATCAGATGATGCAAACTTTATATTCAGGAAAGTTGTAAGGGACAAAGATGGACATTTTGTATTAATCAAGGGATATGTACAGCAGGAAGAAATTACTTTCCTAAACATATATGCACCGAATGAGGGGCGAGCAAAATATTTAATACAATTGTTGACAAATCTGAAAAAGGATATCAATAACAACACAATAATTGTTGGAGACCTCAACACGGCTTTGTCAACACTTGATAGATCAACCAGACTGAAACCCAACAAGATATACTAGACCTGAAAAGAGAAATGGAAGAAAGAGGCCTAGTAGATATATATAGGACACTCCACCCCCAGAAACCTGGATACATGTTCTTCTCCAATCTACATGGGATATTATCCAGAATAGACTACATGCTGGCACATAAAACATACCTCCATAATATCAAAAGGATAGAAATTTTGCAGGCTACCTTCACTGACCACAAGGCTCTGAAATTATATGTGAACTCCAAAGGGACTCAGAAGAAAAACTTTAACACCTGGAAGTGAAACAGCCTCATACTGAATAATCAGTGGGTCCAAGATAAAATCAAAGAGGAAATCAAAACTTTCCTGGAAACAAGTGATAATAAAGACACAAACTATCAGAACTTATGGGACACAGCAAAAGCAGTACTGAGAGGAAAATTTATAGCTTTGCAAGCACACATCAGAAAAGAAGGGGCCTACCTGAATAGCTTAATGATGCAGCTCATAGAATTAGAAAGTGCTCAACAAAAGGAACCAAAAATAGGGAGACAGAAGGAAATAAAGCTGAGAGCAGAAATCAATGAAGTGGAAACCCAAAAAACAATCTGAAAGATCAATGAAAGCAGAAGTTGGTTCTTCAAAAAAATAAACAAGATTGATAGACCATTAGCAAAACTAACAAAGAAAGAGAGAGAGAAAAACTTGATAACTCATATTAGAAATTAAAAAGGGGAGATCACTACTAATATTGCAGTGATTCAAAGGGTAATCAGAAACTACTTTGAGAAACTCTACGCCACTAAAAATGAGAACCTGGAAGAAATGGATAAATTCTTGGAGTCTTATAACCTCCCACGGTTGAATAAAGAGGATGTAGCATATCTAATCAGGACTTTAGGGTTTCTTTTGATAAAACTGCTATAAGTATTAAGGATGCCTCTTTGTATATCTTTTCTTTTTGATCATGCTGCTTTCAGTATTTTTTTTTTCCTAACTGTGGTTTTCATCATTGTGACTAGAATGTGTCTTGGGGAGCTTTTCTTTGGATCTATTTTAGTGGGTACTCTGCAGGCATCCAGGATGTGGTTGCATGCACTTTCTCATTCTGGGAATTTCTCAGCAATGATGTCCTTGACTGTTTATTTCAATGTTTTTTTTCCCCGGGTCTCTGGAACCCCAATGATTCTTTTTTTTTTTTTTAATTATGAGAACAAGGATGCAAAGAAAGAGGACAAGGTAAAGTTACAGTGGAAGGACAATCACCCATAACATAATTCTCAGAAGTCCCCTTGCTGATATCTTAACTTTGAAATTTCAGCCAAAGAACATTAAGACAGAATCCATGTACAATTACTTTGTTCCTCAAGTCCCCAGATTGTAACACATTATAATATTTCTTAACAGCACACAAGGCAATCCAAAGCCATAAAACTTACGTAACTCCTTAAACATTACAGGCATAGTATTTTCTTACATTTCCATATACATGCATATTAGCTTAAGTTAACCTCAAATTTTAAGTGAGTTCTTTTTAAGGATTAGAGTCAAAGGAGCACAGTAAAAATGGTGTTAGAGTGGCAATTGTTGTTTGCATAGGCCCACCAAAATATGAGGGACATGGAAAGAAATAACCTTGGCCTAAATACAAAGAGACTCGACCCCTGAAGTTTCCTGGCACAAGACCAACTCTAGTCTCCAGGTAAGGTAGATCGTCCAATCCAAGACATTGTCTGTAGTGCCAACACACTTTTATTTTTCACACAGTCTCTGTTGTTGGTATCATGTTTCTGTATTAAAGATCCTGGAATCTGCATATCCTACATTGAAGTCAGGATGTGGAGCGTCCTCTCCTTTCACCTCACAATCAAAGGGCAATGCAGGGAGCCCTGTCCTGTAAGCAGGTCGATCCCAATGATTCTTATATTGTTTGCTTCTATTGATTTTATTCCAGAGTTTTTTTTTTTTTTGTCATTTGTTCACTTTCTTTGAAGATTTTTTTCAGCCTCTTCTGCTGTATGGATGTGTTATGCAGCTCATCTTCTATATTGCTGATCTGTCCTCAGAGGCTGTTACTCTGCTGATGAGGCTTTCCAGAGAGTTTTTAATTTCACCTAACAAGTTTTTCAGTCTTGATAGTTCTATTTGAAGTTTCTTTTACAATGCCCTGAGAGGGGGGTGGAAGAGGAGAGGAGAGAGAGGAGAGAGAGGAGAGACCTATTTAAAGTTTTCTTATTTCTACTCTTATATCCCCTTGAGTCTTATGGACTGTCTTTTTCATGGTTTCTTTAAGTTCTTTAAAAGTTCTTAACATTTCTTCTCTAAAGTACTGATCAGAGATGTTATGTAGGTGCCATGTGTTGGTTGGGTCTCCAGAACTGGCATTTGTATTCACAAGGTGTGGTGGAGTTCTGTGTAGTTTTCCCATTGTGAACTTTTTTGTATGGTACTGTTAAGTGTTGTGGTATAGCTCCTTCGACTATCGACATTTTTTGTGGTAACAGAAATGACCAACCCTTCCCTGATGCTATTTATTTAAATATTTGGAAAGAAGAACTCTGCTTTGCATTGAGTTTTGAAAGGAAAAATATATACCAAACAGTAAATGAGAAACATAGTCTTTCTGTGAGGTTGAAAGTGAACCTGAGCACTGTTGGCTTTCTTTTAAAAATTCTCACTTTCCTTTGGGGCCCACCTACAGCTTTTCAGGCACTCATGGTATCTTGTAGGGTAGTGCAGAGCTTGCCTAGAAATAATGCTCTGAACTTTGCTTATTGTTTTAGGAGGATTTCTTGGGTTTCAATGACATGGGTTTTCAATGACAATGGGTTTCAATGATGACATCAGTGATTATTGTGTAATGCAGAGAACCTTGGCAGTCACACCTCAAGAAAGTTCTATAAGGCTACAGAAAGGACTTCAGAATTCAAGGCTCCAGCTTGTCTTCAGGCTTCTCTGTCCTCTGCCCTCCATGACCCCTTCTCAGATTCTCTGTTTTCACACCAGAAGCTGAGATGGGAGTACTCATCTAGTCCACTGTGAGTTCTTAGAAAACTTCATAAAGGAGTTCTACTTGTAAATAAAATTAATTCTGTTACTCCAGCACCTGGATTTTCTTTCCATTCTATATATGTGTTTAAAGGTTAAGGAAGAAGATAATGTTTTCCCTTCTGCAGTTCTTGTAAGAAGAGGAGGTTTGGTATTCATGAAAAGATTTTTTTGGTCTTCTGGGAACCTGGCAGGGCCAGTAAGTTTGTGGTTTGTGTGAGTTGTTCATGAGAGAGAATTAGTGTGGGGTAAAGGTGGGAGAGGGATGAAAGGGGGACTGGGCATGAGTGGAGGGGGACTGGGCATGAGTGGAGGGTGAGAGAACCCGGCAGATTCCTAGAGCAAAGCAGTGAATAATTTTTCTCTCATATGGGCCTAGTTGCAAAGGGTTTCCTTGCTCTCACCATGCAACTCAACTTTTTTACCAAAGCTGTTTCATGGGACCGACCTCTCTCCATTTAGTTTCTGTGAAGTCCACTTGCTCAGATATCCTTATCATGTGGGTTTTCTGTAAAAAAACAGAAAGAGCCAAAAACTCTTTCTGGGTCAGGGATAGTGAGGTGAATTGTCTCCTGCCAGAGTTGATTCAAGGAGTCCAAGGCACAAACAGTGGGAAGAGAGTAAATTTGTGAAAGATAATAAGAATTGTGGATAAGACTGTTCAACTTCCTTTAGGACATGACTGTAGGCATTTTAGCTCATTTTTATTAATGGTGGAGGGAGATTATAGTAGACTCAAGGGTCAGATGAGAGAAAGGAGGAAGAAAGAAAGGAGGAAAAGGAAAGGACAAGAGTAAGGAGAGAAAGAACAAGCCTACAATCAGAGTCTATGGGAGTCTTTGAAAGAATAACATTAGATGATAGAGTGATAGTATAGTGGATAAGGTGTTTGCCTTGCATGTGGCCAACCTGGGTTTGATTCTCCCCAAATTCATCAAGAATTATTTCTAAGGGAGGAACCAGGAATAACTCCTGAGCATCACCAGGTATGCCTCCCCACCCAACAAAAAGGGGAAAGAGCAAGTTTTGTTACTAAAAGAGTTGTGGAGATGGTCTTATAAGATCTTGACTTTACATTGAAGGCTGAATCTACTGCAATTTACTATATAAGGATGACCTAAATTATTTGTGTTTATTTTTTTTTATTGTAGAGAGTGGAGTAGGGAGTGGACTTTGCCTCTAAAATCAAACTTAACAGGCTCTATAAGCCTGGGTATTGGCTGTGTGACTTTGAGAAGTTACTTAAGCACTCTGAGCCATAGATTTGTGAACTGAAGATGATATAATCACCTATTCCTCAAAGGTGGCTGAGCGTTGAAATAATCTACAAACTTTTTTCACAAGAGTCTGGCACAAAACCCATGCTAAATTAGTGGTATCCATTATAATGAAAGTTTTTTAAACACAATGTGGAAAAAAATGTGAAATGAAAAATCATGAATGATTTCACTATCTAAGGGAGAAGACCATGGGAACATTTTGGAACAGACTTCTTAAATTTTTAATCAATATTGAGCATATATTTTTCCCTGTTGGAATTTCCTGTTTCTTAATATAAAAGTTAAATTCTCACTTGTATTTATTTATAATTTTACCATCTTATAATATCTACAAAAAAGATTTCATGGCTACAGTAAATTGAATTTGATGAATCATAATTGACTGAGTAATTCTCTTATTTTGTTAGATGATGTGAAGTATCTTGTTTAAAAGTCAGTAATAAATAAGTCCATGCCTAAAGCTTTTAGTTGTTCTTATTATATATTTTTCATTTTTGTTTTTGTGTCATACCAGCAATGCTCAAGGATTACTCTGCTCAGGGATCACTCCTAGTGGGGCTCAGAGGACCACATACAGGAGGAAGATTGAACCCTGGTTAGCTGTGTGTAAGGCAAACATCTTGGTTATTTCCTGCAATGGAATTGTGGGGATAGAAAAGACCAATTATGCTGGTCCTCTGGGCTCTTTCATGATGGCTGAAGCACCTACAGAGGGGATTTCTCTCTTCTTTCACCTCTCATTTTATGTCCCTTTTTCCAGAGGAGGAGAGACTAGAGTCCCAGAACCTCGAGGTCACCTTTGCCAGTGTGCAGAGCTGAAACAAGAAACAAGTCTGGAGGCTGGTAGAGTTCACTTCTTTTGCCTGTATGTGGGGTGCATTGAGTAGGTCAGTGCCTATACTCTAGACTTCTTAGAGAGGAGCTGGACATTTCCTTTGCTTTTAACCTCCCAACCCCAACATGAAATGGGATGAGATTCCTCAAAGGACTGAGCAACACTTTGGATGGGGTTGCCCTTGAAACTATATTATTTTCCTCAGAACACCACTGGCAGTGACCTCAGAACACTACCAGGTATGGAGCAAAAAATCCAAAATGAAACATAAAGAATCAACCAAACTATGATGCAAGCACTTGTGACGTTCTCCCTGGGTCTGTAATATTGAGAAATCATACTGTCTTCCCCTCTTCCTCTCTCCTCTCTCTTCTCTCTCTTCCTCTCCCTTTCTTCTCCCATCTCTCCCCACCCACTTCCCCTTTCTCTCTCTTCAACTCCTTCAGCATGGATAGATGATGTACTCTATCACCATTCTTTACAAAGGCAGACCTAGCATATAGGATGGGGGAAAGCCTGACCCATAAGGGCTGGAGGAGTTACCAGTGTCCAGTTGTGCTTGGAAGGGCTGGACCTGAGGTCCAGCTTAAAAAAAAAAAGCTCCGTGGTGTTCTGCCTCCTTTTGGGTTAGTCTGGGAGCATTCTTCATTTGCACACTGGGGAATTTAACCACTCTGGACAGATGGGACTTGCTGCTTGCCAGAAATCCTGCCCAGGCATTTTTATTTATTAGAAAAATTATTGTTGTGGTGAGGTCACAAATTTACAATAATGTAAGCTTTCATGGTCATAATGTATAGTTGCTGTACCCCATCATTCACCAAAGAGCCCAGGATCTTTAGCCACCATTCTTATGATACTTCCACTCCATTTTATCATCCCATCCCTAATCCCCACCCTCAGTAACCTCAGTTTTTTAATCCAAGGTCGATGGCTTGCCATTGTTTAATGTCAATTTTTGTTTTTCTGTGGACCACAGTTGAGTGACATCTTTCAGTATTTGTTTCCCTCCTGACTTATTTTGCTTCTCTAAAACTTTCAAGTTTCAACCTGGATGCAGCAGGATTTCTTCTTTTCCTATAGCTGCATAGTATTCATATTTCATACATGTCATCTCTGCTTTATTCACTCACTAGTGTGAGTGGATATTCTTCATATCATGGCTATTGTACTAAGTGCTACAACTTATCTTCCTGAATCAATGTTTTTAATATTTTGGGGGGGGTGGATCATAGGAAGAGGAATTGTTGGAAGCTCTTTCTAGTACTACATTCCTGAAGAATCTTGAATTTTCTATAGAAGTTAAGTCAGATGACATTCCCACCAACTATGAATGAGAGTTCTTTTCACACTTCCTGCCAACACATTATTTTATGTCTCTTTGATATATGCTATTTTGTGTTATTTTGATTTGTCACTTGAAAACAAGTGACAACATTTTTTCATGTGTCTCCTGGCCATCTAATATGTCCTCTATGAGGAAGTGTTATTATTTTCCCATTTTTTGTTGATATTATTGTTTAGTTGTGTTGTTGAGCCTTACAAGTACTTAATCTTGTATATTAGCCTTTTGTCTTTTGGGGGGGGCAATCCAGAAATGCTCAGGGGTTACTCCTGGCTCTACTTTCAGAAACCACTCCTGGCAGACTCAGGGAACCATATGGGATTCTGGGGATTGAACCTGGGTTGCCCACAAGCAAGGCAAATAAATGCCCTACGGCTGTACTCTCTCCGGCCCTAGCCCTTTATCTAATGTATAATGCTTTCTCCCATTTAAGAATATCTTTTTTTTCTTTGCTCTGTGCTCAGAGTTACTCCTGAAAATACTCAGGGAAGCACATATATACAGTGTCAGGCATTGGATCCAGAACCAGCTACATACAAAGAAAACACCTCGACTTTGTATATCTTCTTCTGAGTCAATAAAACCTACTTTAATGGTCTTATATATTTTTACAACCAGAAAAGGTCCAAGTAGAGTCATTATTCACACTATTTTCTCTCTCAGAAGATAATATAATTTATTAATAGGGTATCTTTTATTTACTATTTGTTTGTATATTAAATAAATTCATATAGTAAATATTTATTTAATAGGGTATCATTTATTTGGCCATATGTTTCAAATTTAATATAGTCAATTTGTTAATTTTTGCCAATGTCGTTGAATTATTGAAGGCATCTTTGAAATGTATACCCTGAAGCGTTCTGGCTATGCTTTTTCCTTAATGTATTTTATGGATTCTGTTTTCCTCTGAGATTTTTTAAATCCACTGAACATGAAATTTTGTGTGTGATGTGAGATATGAGTCTAGTTACACTTCATACATGGCTATGCAATTTTCACAATACCTTTTGTTGAAGAGACTTTCCTCCCTCTGCTTCATGCACCTGGCCACTTTGTCATAGATTAACTGTCCATAAATCTCAGGACTTATCTCTGCAGTTCAGGAATATTAAGTTGTCTACTGGTAAATGTTTAGCTACTGTCTCTCTAGGAAACAATAAAATAAGTCTTATATATATTGTTTGCTGATTTTATGGCTTTTTTGGTTCACACTTGTTTGTGCTTAAGGGTCACTCCTGGCTATACTTAGGAGAATTTATGCAGTGCTGAGGTAGAACCAGGGTTATTTATGTGCAAAGAAAGTGCCTTACCCACTGTCTTATCTCTATTGCTCTACTCCCCACACTAAAAATTATTACACAATCCTGAGTATACAGGTATATAACAGAAATATACAAATCAAACATTGTCTGATAAAAATAAATCACAAAGAAATTTATTTCAAGATTTCCATCCATATTCAGGAGGCTCAGGGTCTCTACTGTAATTCTCTCTCTCTCTTTCTCTCTCTCTCTCTCTCCCCCTGTCTCTTTTCTCTCTCCCTCACTCTTTTCTCTCCCCCTCTCTCTTTTGTTTTTTGGGCCACACCCAGTGATACTCAAGGGTTACTCTTAGCTATGTGCTCAGAAATTGCTCCTGGCTTGGGGGATCATATGGGACACTGGGGATTGAACCCAGGTCCATCCTGGGTCAGCTACATGTAAGGCAAATGCCCTACCTCTATGCTATCACTCTGGCCCCTCTACTAAAATTTTTAGCTAAGAAGTCAACATTTCAATGCAAGGACCAGAGGAAGCAGTGCTGGTCAGGTTCTGCATTGCTGAGGATTCTTGCCTTCATTGATAAATGGGACCAGCAAGGCCAATGGGGAAGCAAGGCCAAGTAGGACAGGACCCTAAACAGAAACTTCCAGAAAATGTTGACTTATTGTGATGGGCAGGTCTTCTGTGGCTGGCATCACCTTTGCTGTGGACATTAGTGTCTCCATCATTTCCATCTTTATGGCACTGTGGTTCTTGGGAGTCATTTTTTACTGTCTTCCTCTCTGCCATGGGCCTTTTTCAGGGCTGAGGAAAGAGAAGGAAAGTTTCTCCAGAGAAAGTTTTCAAAATGTGAAACTCATAACAGGTGTTGGCTTTCTTTTCCCTGCCCCACACTGCTGCAGGAACTGGGGATTCATGTCAGGAAGCACAGGTTCATGTAAGGTGTAGACAGGTTGATGAGAGGAGCTGGCAAGGAAAATAAGCAAACAGGCAGGTGTCTGAGGAAAGAAATTCGACAGGGAAAACCAGGTGGGAGAAGGCTAGTGTCTTGGCTTGGACAGTGATTTTCTAGATGACCAAGGGAGACATTGGACAATTGTCCAATTCTCCTAGGGAGACATTGGAGTTGAATGATGTGGCTGTATGTAATGGTAGTTCACAAGGCACAAGGCAGAGGAAAAAGATGCACAAAGGTTCAGGGTAGGAATATGCTAGCTAGCATTTTGTGCAAATAAGAGAACTGTGGATCTGGGTGGAAATCAAAGGATCAGGAGGGATGGTAAGAGATCAAGAAGGTGAATTTAGAGCATCAGGACTATGGTTACTCTCAAGACTTGGCTTTTTACTTATGCTGACTTGGTGTGATACTTAGGTATTGGGCTAGCTGTGCAAGTGGTGAGAGGTTGGGTGAAACCAAGGAGATCTGGATGAGGGCAGTGTTTGAAGGCCAGCACTGCCACAGAGGAGCAGCAGACACGGCTGCTTTCTCAAGCCACACAGGGGCCTCTGTGGTCTGTGAGTCCAGATGGGCTGGGAGTTCCAGGCAGTGCTGAAAGAACTTTGTTCACTTCTAGTCAGAATGGTTCTATACCAAACTGTTCTCTCAGCCACATTTATTCACTGCACTAGTGGCCTGTGGAAATTCCACAGTGTCCTCTCTGAAGACATAGGTTTAGAAGCACACAACATGGTAGAGTCTAGATGCAGCATTTCTGTTTTTAGTTCTTGGGACACACCCCACAGTGGTTAGGATTTACTTCTGACTCTTTGCTCAGGGATTACTCCTGGCAGTGCTTGAGAGACCATATGGAATGACAAGGATCAAACCCAGATTGGCCATATGCAAGGCAAGCATATTTGCTCCAGTCCCAAAACCTGCCTACAGTAAGAATCAACTTGAAAAAAAATCATTGAACTGTTCCTGATAAGCATCAAAAGGCTATTCTCCCCTGCTCTAAGAAAAGGTTTTTGGAGATGAGGAAATCAGATTGGGAGGTTAAGTACAGCTCTTAAAGTTTGGGAGAAGTAAGGCTTATATGAAGGGTACCTAAATGGGCTTAAGGGGCAGAGCACTTTCCTAGGCCCCAAGTTTGATTCCAGCATTGCATATTCTCCAATCCCCTGGGGGTAGCCCTGGTAGCCTTGGAACATTCCTGGGCCCAACCAACCCCTCAGCAATCAAAACGAAGCCTCTGTCCCTAAAGCTTGCCTCTCACAAGCCCTGATAATAGGGCAAGGGGAAATTACCCCTTTCTGTGCTCCCACACAACCTGAAGGAGGCTGTAAAGGTTTTTCTACCACCTTTGTTTAGTGTTCTGCTGTCAGAAATAGCCAGATCAATTTTCTTACATAAATCCACTCTTTGAGACTTTGCTTAAAGCAATTCTGCCCCAGAAGGCTAACTTTGCTTTCCAAGTTTCCTTTTACTTCTGATCTCTAGGACAGAAACCAGCCCTCAAACTATTTCTTTGCATCTTTCCACATGCAAATGCTCATTTGCTAAGGGCAGGCTGTTAGGTTCAGTCCTCTCAGGACATGTGTGGGCCACCTTCCAAGACCAGATCCAGAGACACGGGCAAGGATGGGAGAGTTCTCAAGGAGGGGAAGCAGAAGCTGGGGTGCAGAAGCTTGTTTGGCTGAGTAGGACCCTGTAAAATAGGTTACACTGAAGGAACATAAATAATGCTGCTGACAATTATTTGCCTTATCTGAGACCCCTGAGACAAGCTGGTGGGGTTATCCAGGAAGGGTCTCACCAAAGGCCTGACATTTGGACGAGGGGCAGCTGATATTTTCTTAGAAAAAAAGACTTGGGAGATCCACTCAGAAGAGACACAGTTCCTAAGTCCCAGGTCAGGCAGTCAGGATGCCAACTGGCAGCCAGTGCTCCCTGGTCTGAGAGAGAGGGTGGGCCAAAGGCTCTTACCCTGCACCCTGTTCAATCCCATTAGATCAGCAGGCTCTGGGAGTGCAAAGCTTGAATTGGTCTGGGTAGAGTTTCAGCCTCAGCTTCCTTCTGATAGTAGGGTAAAAAATAGTTCCTTCTAGGGGAGAGACAGTACAATGGGTAGGGCACTAGCCTTACAGGTGACCCACCGAGGTTCACTCCTTAGCACCACATAAGGTGCCTGAGCCTGCCAGGAGTGGAGCACGGAGCCTGAAGCCCCCCCCCCCCCCAAATAGCCAGGTGTGGCCCCAAAGCCAACTTCCTCCTCCCTAAAAGTATCCCTCAAGGTTTTTTAAGCTCATGCGCCTGGCAATATTTTATTCCAAAATTGTAGCCAAGGAAAGGCTGAAGAGAACCGATGGTAGGAAGCTGGCTCCCAGGCAGATAGCTCTTCTCTTGCAAGCAAGGCCTCAAGACAGTGGGAACGAAAAGAGCTTCAGAAAAGAACTAGGTGCACAGGGGCCTGGCAAGGGTGGCAGGCAATTAAGTGGACGTGGCCCCGTAGCTGACTGACTTTCCACAATCTGCTAACTGAGCTGGAGCCACTGGCTTAGATTCTTGAGGCAGACAGAAGGCAGGAGGCAGGAGGCAAACTAGATGTCTTCCAGTCTGGGTGCAGAGAGCAGTGGGGTGTGGGTTGGGTTGTACCCCTTGCTCCCGGAGTGGGAAGCTCGCGCTCGGCCACAGCAGGGCCTGGCTGTTGGCCTAGGCCACCAATCCCCGGGGTGCCCGTGGCTATGGTTCAGTCCCGACCTCCACGTCGAGCTGGCTCTCGGGGTTCTCCCCGCCGCCGCCGCCCTCCTCGCCTCTCTCCCTCCTGCCTCCGGGCCCCGCGTACCCCTAAGCGACCACTTCCTTCTCCTCTAGGCCCCCGTAGATCCGCCACGGCTTCTCGCATGCCCTGATCGCTCGGATCGCCTCCTTGCAGCCCCGGAACCCAAATCGCCCTCCTTAGGGGTCTCTCTCCGGACACCCCGATCGCCCTCTTAGGGGGACTCTCCGGACACCCCGATCGCCCTCCTTAAGGGGATTCTCCGGACACCCCGATCGCCCTCCTTAGGAGACTCTCCGGACACCCCGATCTCCCTCCTTAAGGGGATTCTCTGGACACCCCGATAGCCCTCCTTAGGAGACTCTCCGGACACCCCGATCGCCATCCTTAAGGGGATTCTCCGGACACCCCGATCGTCCTCCTTAGGGGACTCTCTCCGGACACCCCGATCGTCCCCCAAGTCCCCAACCCGCCCTCCCGGAAGCCTCAGGCCTCCGCGCCCTGCGTTCCCGGGGATCCCTCTCCGGCCCTTCCCGCGCCCCGCCGGGCCCGCCTTCCCCGGGGTCCAGGCTGGACACCGCCCGGGAGGCGGGGTCGGCGCGTGGCACCCCTTCCCCCTCGGCCGCACGCCTCCCCTCGCGCTCCTCCTCCGTCCTCCCGCGGTCGTCCTCCGGCCCAAGCTGCCAGCCGCTTGCCCACCCGCTCCCGGCCACTCGGACGCCTCCATCCATCCCCCTCGGGACCCAGCGCCTGGCTTCCTTCCCCGGGGAGCCGCGCACCCCGCTCGTTCGCTGCCCCGCCGCGCCTCCATGCCCTCGGTGAAGCCCAGGGGCGCCAAGGGCGGCCACGGAGCCGCGAGCCCCTCGGACAAGGGCTCCTCCCAACCGTCGGGCGGCGCGGGTGACGTGGCCAAGAAGACACCGCCGCCCGCGCAGTCCCTGCAGCAGCCGCCGCCGCTCCGGACGCACGAGCAGCCGATGCCGCCGCCGCCGCAGCAACAGGCGCACGGCAAGGGCGGCCACCGTGGCAAGGCGGCCGCCAACGCCGCCTCGTCCTCCGAGCCCTGCTCGCGCTGGCGCGGCCACTCGGCCGAGTCTTTCCTCTTCTACCTCGCGCTGGTCGTGGCCACCGGCCTCTCGGGCTGGTATGCCCGCCGATTCCTAGACGAGGTGCAGCAGGTCCGGCGCAGCCACCAGGACTTGAACCAGCAGAACGATGTGTTGGTCCAGGGCTTGCAAGACGTCGAGCAGAAGGTGGGTATCCGACCCTGGAGGCACTCACCAGCCAGGCCCCTTGGAACCTTCTTCCCCTTCTGGGCCATTCGTTACCCTGGCTATGTATGTCCCCTCCTTTCAGGTGGTGCCTAGATTTTATTTATTATAAATGACCTGGGTAAGGGGGATGCATGCTAGCTTTGCATATTGGGACTGTCCGGCCTGCATGTGGGGACAGCGGGTTACAGGACACCGGTGATCCATAATCAGCCCTCGCTGGGGAAGATCATTCTTCTTGGCTTAGGAAGCGCTGAATGGACATAGTTGTGTGCAGCAGAAGTTGGTAGACAAGGCAAGCTGGCGTTCCCCGGTAGCTGGCTAGGCCTCACTCACCTCAGTCCTCTTTGTGGGAGACAGCTGAGCTAGATTTGTAAGGTCAGACCTAGGGGGCCAAGCAAAGCCAGGAAGTGTTTTCATTCATGGGTGAAGTTTAAAGGCGATGGGACACGTAGATCCATATTTTGGACTCCACCATTATCCTCCTCCATCCTCCAGGTTCTGGGTGGGCTTGAAATAAATCGCACAAGTAAGCTTGAAGGGCACGGCTGGCTGGAGGAAAATGCTGGAGACTCCTGTGAGTGGTATCATTGGGGCCTATTCATCCAGGTTGTCTATTGGGGCCTTCCTCAGCTCTTGCCTCATCCCCATTCTCTCAAAGAAGGAGGTAGGTAGGTAGGCCTGGCTGTTTTGGGATGTCCACTTTCCAGCCTAAAATATTGGAGGCAGGGATCAAGGGAATGTGTGAGTGCTAGAGAATATCCAAGTCACTGGCCCATGTCAGGGCCCTTGGGAGTCCCTTTCAGGAGCACACGGACCCCCGCTTTCAACCCAGAGTCAATCACATCAAGACCAGCTGCCTCCAGCTCTCCTTCTCTGCCCTCCTCTTAAAAGTCGATGCTCAGGGGCTGGAGAGGTGGCGCTAGAGGTAAGGCGTCTGCCTTGCAAGCTCTAGCCTAGGAAGGACCTTGGTTCGATTCCTCGGTGTCCCATATAGTTCCCCCCAAGCCAGGCGCGATTTCTGAGCGCATAGCCAGCAGTAACCTCTAAGTGTCAAACGGGTGTGGCCCAAAAAACCAAAAAAAAAAAAAAAAAAAAAAAAAAAAAAATTCATTGCTCAGAGGAATTTGGTTGCTGGATTTAAACAAAAAATCCTGCCACTGCTCAGGAGCCAACAACTGCTATCATGCTCCCCACCCCCAACTGCTGCCTGCCCTGCCAAGTTTCTTGCTATGAAGACTGGCAGACCCTGTTAACGGGCATGAATCAGACCCCCAAGTTGCCGTAGGCTAAGGGGAAGCAACAGCAGACACAGCTTGGTTTTGGCCCTTTCCGAATGTCGTTTGTAGGAAAACAGATTGGAGGATAATTACTAGCCTTTTCATTTATGCCATTGCATCCACCCTCTTGCCAAATCAATCATATTATTTATTGATGTCTGCTGGCTTCATGTGGGCCCTGTGGATTGAGCACAGGAACCCGGGAACAGATGCTGTGTCAGGTTTCCAGCTAGTGTAGCTACAAAAGTGTGTGTGTGCAGAGGGGACTGTGGAGGCTACCAGGCCCCTATCCTAGAATCTTGGGGGACAGATGGTTGTGAAGAGGAGACATGGAGGACCACCAGGTGGGGAGGGTATATGGAGGGGTCTTACCCTGAATCCTAGGGACTGGTACCCATCTGCCTGCATAGGATCACACACAGGTAGAATCTGCTATTGGATGGATATTACCACAGAGCAGAGGCCTTTTTGTTTTCTTTCTTTCTTGTTTTCTTTTCTTTTTCTTTGTTTTTTTGTTTCTCTCTCTCTTTTCTCTTTTCCTTCCTTCCTCCCTCCCTCCCTCTCTCTCCCCACCCTCCCCTCCCTCTCTCCCTCCCTCCCTTCCTTCCTGCCTTATTTCTTTCTTTCTATATTTCTTTCTTTCTTTCTTTCTTTCTTTCTTTCTTTCTTTCTTTCTTTCTTTCTTTCTTTCTTTCTTTTTTTTTTTTTTTTAAAATTCAACAGTTCTCAGGGTTTATTCCTGGTTTTACACTCAGGAATCACTCCTGGCAGTCCTTGGGTGTCCATATGGGATGCCCCGAGATCTGACAAGTCCCATATTTACCAGCTGTTAATATTGCTCTGGGCCCAGAGCAGAGATATTTAGTTGAGATCGGACTTACCGTTTTTGCTCCCAGCCTCTCTTCTACCCTCTATTCTTCCCATTGCTTTTCTATCATATATGACTTTCCTCTTTGGGACTCATTTTTGGCACCAGGATGCTGGGGTTTGAGGGATGAGGACTTCCCTGGATTATTTTGTGGTGCCCTGGATTGAACCCAGGGCTTCACATGTAAGGCCTATGCTCTATTGTGTCTGATCATATTTTATTTTAATTAATTTTGGGAGGTTGGGGGGTACATCTGGTGGCACTCAGGGTTTATTCCTGGCTCTGAGCTCAGAAATTACTCCTGGCAGTCTTGGGGAACCATATGGGATACTGGGGATCAAATCTGTGAGATAGTTACAAAATTGTTCATGGTTGAGTTTCAGTCATATAAGATTTAAAACCCATCACTTCCAATTGTTAGTATTAATTTAGGATTAATTTCTAATAGTCACTCGGCTGTGAGATAACTCAAAGAGCTGAGCTCATGCTTCGTATATGGGAGACACACGTTCAATCCCTTGTTCCATACAGTCCTAGTACAACTACCTGGAATAATCCTTAAACATTACCAATTGTGATCCCCAAATAAAGAAAGCATTCCCTCTCCTTTCTTCTCCTTATTTCTATGAACAAAGCACAGAGCATCATGAGTATCTTGTAATAACCAGATTATAACCAGGTTTTCCTCAAAACATCTCCCTAGAGTCAGTTTGTTTGAATTAACTTTCATATAAGTCCAATTACTACACTCACCTGATAAATAGCCTTCATGGTTTGTAATCTGTAATAGGTCCTGGCCTCCTCCCTGTTAAACTCACTACTTCATTTTCCAAGGTCCTGGCAATATGTCTGGTTTCTCCACAGGGGGTTTGGCTGATGGATCCTTATGGTTTGCTGGCTTATGAATGGGATTTGAAAACCAGTGATGCTGTTAAGATTTGGCTTCTTTTCTCATCTTCTTTTGTGGCAAGGAAGTGTATAAAGTCCAGGCCATTTGTTGTTGGTCTCTGCTCATTCTCCCAGCTCCCTGGAAGAATATGTGGGCCAGCTCTTATTTAGGGAGGGTTGTTTTGGAATGTGTGCAGTGGCATCGCCAAGGAGACCTCTGTGATGCAAACAGTGACCTACCTAGCACCACATGGCTGGAAGTAACTGAAAGCACCATGTAGAGAGCCTTGCACACTCTTCTGGGGTTTTCCATCTGTCTCCACTCTGTTCTTATGAAAACATCTGAGACACAGTTGTAAGAGCTGAACACCCAACTTAAACCAGCTTGGAGAGGCAGAGATGGAGGCAAGTTGCTCATTGGCTCTAACTATTAAGTTCAAGAGTGGGTTCCTACGTGGACAGCTGAATGCACTGCGACTTCAGCATCCACTCTTGCCTTCTTGGCTTCTCTGTGCAGGCTTGATTTTTCACATCAGCATTATCATGGCTTGGCCTGATCTGCATGGTCCTGGCCCACTTTGGCCTGCAGCTCACAATCACCCTATTGGGGTTCTTTCTCAGTAGAAGCCTTGGGATTAGCTTGGTGGCCTGTGGCAGGTCCTGTGTCCATCCTTGAGCAGTGATTATGGGAGACATGTAGGTGATGGAAAGTTCTGGTTATAGACTATCCCAGGAGTCCTTGGAGGGGCCCCAGTTTGGTCCCCCTAGATTATATATCTTAATCTTTACCTATTCACAACCCCTTTTTGCCTAAAAAACATAACATGGGTTGGTACTATTTGAAACACCTCAGATTCACTATTTGACTATTCACCATTTGAATGAAAACATTTGGTCATTGCATGTTCTGAAACCTTTTGTTTTTGCCACATCTTTTTGTGATGGTCCCCCTACATTCAGTTAGATTTTAATGAAGTCACAACCCCTCAGTTGAAAAGGGGAAGTCTGAGGACACATGAGTGACGGGTGGTAGGATAGTTCTCCAGGGGATGATGGGGCATGGGCGGCCGCTCTTCACTTGTGGTGTTCTTAGTGCTTCCCAAGGCTAATCCCAGACCTCTTTTTCAGGTGCATTCCCTGCAGACCATACTTGGGGCCTTTGAGTCTACCCTGAGGAGCTCGCAACATAAGCAGGATCTAACAGAGAAGGCGGTGAAGCAAGGGGAGGGCGAGATCAACCGCATCAGCGAGGTGCTGCAGAAGCTGCAGAATGAGATTCTCAAGGACCTCTCGGACGGGATCCATGTGGTGAAGGACACGCATGAACAGGACTTCATGTCTCTGGAGAAGACAGTAGAGGAGCGGCTGACAGAGCTCACTAATTCCATTAACGACAACATCGCCCTCTTCACTGATGTGCAGAAGAGCAGCCAGAAGGAGATCAACGAGGTGAAGGCTAAGGTTGCCAGGCTGGGGGTGCTTGAGGGAACTCCACGGGAGTTGCAGGGACTGCAGGAGGCTGTGCAGGTTCTGCAGGCAGCCGGAAAGCCCCAGGATGGGGAGCTGAAAGCCCTGCAGCATACCCTGAGCACACTGGAGGCTGAAGTGAACTCTCAGGTCAAGGAGCTGGTGAACCTGAAGCAGGAACAGAAGGGGTTTGGGGAGGAAGCCGAGGTACAGCGTCTGGCCCTGAGCACTCTGGAGGAGAAGTTGGCCGAGGCCAAGCAAGCCAGTGTCCACTTCTCTGCCCAACTCCAGAGGTTGGAGGAGGAGCTGCACAAGCTGCGGGCGGATGTCAAGGAGCCCCCGAGCCTGGACGCCTGGGAAGCTCTGCAGAAGGAGAGTCGGGAGTTGGACTCGAGGCTCCAGAGCATGGAAAGTGGAGTGCAGGTCGCTCAGGCAGTGGCTGCCCGGCAGGCCCAAACCCTGGAAACCCTTTTGTCCAACAGTGAGGAGCAGGAGCAGCGTTTGGCTGACCTGCAGAAGCACCTGGAAAACCTGGATTCCTCCTCAGATGCAGAGGTAGAGGCAGGCGGTCTGGCCAACACCGTGCAGAACCTGGGGGAGGCCCAGGTAGCCCTCTACAGTGACGTGGAGGAAATGAAGAAAAGCATGGGCGAGCTCCCCAGTATTGTGGGCACCCTGCAGAGGGTGCAGGAGCAAGTGCACACACTACTCCAAACAGACCCCGCACCCCCTCAGGACCTCCTGGACCGCTTGGCATCTCTGGACAGCCTCAAAGCCACCATCAGCCAAGTGGAATCAGACTTGAAAATGCTCAATACTGATGTGGACAGCCTGGTGCAATACTCGGAGAAGATTGAGATCAATGAGAACAAACTGGATTCTGTCAAGGACTTAGTTGAAAACCTGAGGAATGACCTGGATAGGTTATTTCTCAGGGTTGAAAAGATCCATGAAAATGTCTGATGGGAGGCAGGGCACGGATTTCAAGTCCGGTTTCTATGACCAAAAGAGGGGGGGGGGTGTTTTTTCCCCTATGTTCCTTCCCTAGCTGGGTTTTTTAGCTTCTCGGCCGGCTGTTTGGTCACTCTGCTGCCAAGCCACTTTTCCACTGTTCTCACCCCATCTCTTTGACTTCTCAAGTTTTTGCTATTTCTGCTTTGGTGGGTTTCCTGAATGTCCAGCCCCTGTGAGTCATTTGGGTACTTCCTCAACGAGTGTTTTCTCTACTGCCAGAGAAATAAGTGTAGGGAGTCAATAATAGCATCCATGTCCATTTGGGGAGGCTCCCCTGAGGCAGATCCACTTCACAGAACTGGTAGTGTTAGAGAGGGAACCAGTGTGACAGAAGGAATGTCCAGTCTTTAAGGAGCAGTTGTTTTACTTTTCATCCTTCCAACTTTTCAGTTTTCATTTCATGTTGCTTTCTGTCTTCCACGTTTACACTGGTTAAAGCTCCTGAATGTTGGTGCTGTCATGGCCCCTGTGCTTTGAGTTAAGAACAATTAGCTGCACAGGCCTTCCTTGCCTGGTATTGGATCTTCCATTCCTAGGGCAGCCCCTGCTCCTGAATGTGCTGCAGAAATTCTGGTGGTCTTGGGTGGGAAGGGATGGACGGCACCCCTCACCTTCACTTGCCATGGTTGAATATCTGCCACCCCAAAGTATGCTCAGGGTTAGGGTTTCCATCAATATATTTTCGAAACCCATCTCTAGAGCCTATTCTGTCAGTTGAACCCCTTTTTTATGGAGGTCAGAGGGTGGGGTGGGGTGTGCTGTAATGCCGACCAGGCCTATCAGGAATGAATCCATTTTTAAATAATTCTTTGCTGTTTTCTCTGCCTCTGAACTGGCCTATTTTTTTATTTTTTAAATGAGTATCTTACCCTTTTGAAAAGAAGAAAAAAAGGGAAGGAAAGAAGCAAAATAAAAAGAAAAAAAGTTTTAGTTTATTGTAAAATGAACAGTATAGCTTATTTACAGTATTTTTAATTCTTAATAAATACTTGAGCTTTGTTATGACATTTCCAGAGTATTTGCCTTCTTAAGAATGGAATGATTATATATTTTTGTCAGCTTGCACTTTTGAAAAATTAAATCACTATGAGATAAAACTTTTTATAAGGGGCCGGAGAGGTAGCACAGTGGTGTTTGCCTTGCAAGCAGCCGACCCAGGACCTAAGGTGGTTGGTTCGAATCCTGGTGTCCCATATGGTCCCCCATGCCTGCCAGGGGCTATTTCTGAGCAGATAACTAGGAGTAACCCCTGCGCACCACCGGGTGTGGCCCCCCCAAATCAAACCAAAACAAAGGGGCCAGTGAGGTGGCGCTAGAGGTAAGGTGTCTGCCTTGCAAGCGCTAGCCAAGGAAGGACAGCGGTTCGATCCCCCGATGTCCCATATGGTCCCCCCAAGCCAGGGGCAATTTCTGAGTGCTTAGCCAGGACTAACCCCTGCGCATCAAACGGGTGTGGCCCCCCCCAAAAAAAAAACAAAAAACAGAGATAAAATTGCTGATAGTTGAATTTCAGTCATACAATAATGTTCCAACACCCATCCCTTCTTTCCCAGTTTCCCTCTGGTCTGCATGGTAGGGGAGGGAGGGTCCAGTCTCTGAGCAGTACCCCAGGGCTTCAAACTCGGCAGGTTCTCCTCTTAAAAGTTTCACACTTTATAGGCCTCAGGAAACATCAGTATTTTGTTGTTGTTTTTTTTTTTTTAGTTTTGGGACCACATATGGTGTCAGGTTACTCCTGGCTCTGTGCTCAGAAATTACTCCTGGTAGGTTTGGGAACCATATGGAATACCAGAAATTGAACCTGGATCCGTTGCATGCAAGGTAAATACCCTATCTGCTGTGCTATTATTCTAGCCCTCCTTTTTATTTATTTGGCCACACCCAGTGGTGCTCAGATTCCTCCTGGCTCTGTGCTCTGGTGGTGCTCAGCGGCGCTCAGACCTAATGGAATGCTGAGGATCAAACCTGAGCAGCAGTAGTCAAGGAAAATGCCCTCCTGTGCTATATAGCAGTGGTATTTTTAAAGTGCTTCAGTAACTAGTTTTGCCTTTTTTGGGGGTAGGATGCTGAGCAGCATAAACTCCTAGGCATGATGGGTTTCAGGCATGGTGGATCAGATCATTTCTGGTTCCTACCCAGTTCAGGCACTTGCTTTGGAAGTATTTTCGCTTTTCTTCTTGACTTCTTTATTTTTATTTTATTTTATTTTATTTTTTGGTTTTTGGGCCACACCCATTTGACGCTCAGGGGTTACTCCGGGCTATGCGCCCAGAAATCACCCCTGGCTTGGGGGGACCATATGGGACGCCGGGGGATCGAACCGCGGTCTGTCCTACGCTAGCGCTTGCAAGGCAGACACCTTACCTCTAGCGCCACCCTCCCGGCCCCTCTTCTTGACTTCTTTTCTGCATTTGCTGCTAAGTCCATGGAATGTGTCAATAGTTTCCCATTCAGTATTAGAAGAGGAAAAAACATCAGTAAGGAGAGAAAAGAATTAATATCATTAAATACAAGCCTTGCTAATGTGCGGCCAGCTGTACTAGAGGTTAAAAGACTCATACAGGATGGGGGATTGGAACTGGGAGTTGTGTGTGTGTGTGTGTGTGTGTGTGTGTGTGTGTGTGTGTGTGTGTGTGTGTATATATATAAATCTGTAGAGTTAAAAGACTCAGGGCCTGGAGAGATAGCACAGTGGTAGGGCATTTGCCTTGCATGCAGATGACCCAGGATGGATGGTGGTTCGATCCCCGGCATTCCATATGGTCCCCTGAGCCTGGTAGGAGCAATTTCTGAGTGCAGAGCCAGGAGCAACCCCTGAGCACGACTGGGTGGGATCCTCTCCTACAAAATAAAAGACTCAGACAGTATGGGGGATGAAACTGGTAGTTTTGTGATTGTGTGTGTGTGTGTAGATAAATCTGCCTGTGTGCAAATAGCGATAGCCCAGAGTCCTTCCTTTGCTCCTGAGGGCTCAACTAGGTCTTGGTACAGCAGTGATGGGGTGACAGCTCATTGCATAGATCCAGGCTTCTGGCCAGCACCAATTTGAGTGGGCTCAGGGATAACATGTTTTGATCCCAGAGACCTTCTGGGCTACCAGTGATGGCCTACAGTAATTGGGACGCACCTTCCCTAGAGAAGGCACTGAGGGGATAGATGATGTTGTTTCTCCCTGGAGGCATGGGACTGCTGCTCCTCCTAGGAATGAAGTCACACCCAATCCCCTTCCACTTCAGTATCGCAAGACCCCCAACTTCCTGTTTGGTAACTATGTGACTGATGTCCTTTGAATGGTCTTCAGTCATCTTCACAGTTAGAAGCATACAAACAGCATAAATGGAATAGCAGCCCTTTCTGTCTGTAGCTTTACAGGGTGAGATTGGGGTGGGGTTGGGAGGAGAGAAATTCGACCTCCATGAAAAGCATGAGTCTTCCATCATCATACCCTGAAGAACCTGCTGGAGACCCCATTTTCCTCCCACCCTTGGGCCTATTATCCCCCCTCTGAGCTGTTGGATCCTCACCCACCTCCAGGCCAGAGGTAGCAAAATACCCAGAGGCAGAGGGTTCCACTGCCCCTCTGCCTGGGCTGGTTTATGGGACGGATTCAAAGGCCATTCCTTTATCCAACTCTGAGTAGTAGGCACCTTGATGAAGGATGAAGGAGCCAAGATGAAGGCTACAGACTCCTTTTCTGGAGAGAATTTCCAGTGAACAGAGGATTTGGAGACAAACTTTTAAACACAACAACCATCAAGGGCCCATGCGAGGGGGACTCACAAGATCTGGTACTTTATGGCCTGCCCAGGCCCTATTTCTCTTTTGTTTGGTAGCCATCCCTCGATTTCCTTAGTAAAAACACCTCCTTCACTGTCTCAGTTCACTTAGCTTTGAAGGCAGCTACTGGGGTGAACACGTGACCCAGGTCTGACCAATGAGAAACTTCATTCTCCAATGCTGACTCATTTAAGATGAAGGCATTCACTATCAGTCTACTGGTGTCTGCTGGAACATTTCAAAAGAGTTTTCTCTGGTCACAGCAGGAAGGATAAAAACCTAGAACTTCATAGTGAGTAGAGACCTCAGAAAAGGAAGACCATGTAGAAAGGCAGATGGCAAGAGGCAGGAGATCACTGCTATGGTTAGAGCACTTGGATCTAGTCATGCCTGAAGCTCCAATGAACACTGGTTAATCTTCACAACACAGGACTTTTCTTTGCTTTTGTTTTGTTTTGGGGCCACACAGAACCTGTGGTGGCTCTGCACTCAAGAAATATTCCCGGTGGTTGGTGCTTGGGAGACCATATGGGATATGGGAAGTTGGGGGTCAAACCCAGGTTGGCTGTGTGCAAGACAAACACCATATCCATCATATCCACTACACAAAATCGTAAACCACTGTCCTATGCTTCCTAAGTAAAGATGTTAACATGAGATATCATATAAAGCAGTGTTTTTCAACCTTTTTTGTGCAAAGGTACACTTTTTCCATAAAAAAAAAAAAACGAGGCACACCATCATTAGAAAATGTTAAAAATAATTTAACTCTGTGCCTATATTGACTATATATAAAGTGATTCTCTTGAATAGGAATAAATAAACACAGATAAATTATTTTATAATTATTTTATTATGAAATAATCTAATGATTGGCCTATTTGTGAGCCTAAGTCGCATGTTACAAATGAAATTGGAAATTTTCACACAGCACACCAGACAATATCTCATGGCACACTAGTGTGCCGTGGCACAGTGGCTGATAAACACTGATATAAAGAACGGACAGATGGGGGCCAGAGAGATAGCATGGAGGTAAGGCATTTGCCTTTCATGCAGAAGGTCATTGGTTTGAATCCTGGTATCCCATGTAGTTCCCCGAGCCTGCCAGGAGCAATTTCTGAGCATAGAGCCAGGAGTAACCCCTGAGCACTGCTGGGTGTGACACAAAAGCCAAAAGCCAAAAGCCAAAAAAAAAAAGAATGGACAGAGCAACACTGTGATGACTGACCCCCCCCCCAAACCCTACAAAGTCTGGCCACCCAATTAATAATAACTACATTGATACTTATTTATCTAGTGGGCTTCAATTCAACAATATAAATGAATAAATCAGAATTTTCTACTTTTCTCTACTAAAATACAAAATGGATAAAAAAACATGGAAAAAATAAACAATATGAAAATAATGAAATAAAACAAGTCATGCAAAAGAACACCCTTTAGTATATAGTATATATAATATATAGTAAAAATATCAAGAAAAGAACAGTAGACTGAATAAGTTAATGTTTGATTTTTTTACTTAGTGAGGAATTCATGGACACATTTTCTTTATTTTTAATTATTTTAATTTAAACACTGTGATTACAAAATTGTTCATTGTTGGGCTTCATTCATAAAATGTACACCACCCTTCAGCAGTGCAGCCCTCCTGCCACTGATGTCTCCAGTTTTCCCCCAAACCTTGCTGTCTCTAGGGCAGGCAATTTGTTCCCCCGTCTCTTTCCCCTCTCTCCTCTCAATCTCTCTTTCCTTTTGTCACTTTGTCTCTGTGGTTTGAAATATTATTAATGGAGGGGTACCTTGCATGTCACTTAATTTTTCTTTTTTCAGCACCAATTTCTTTTTTTCTTTTTTCTTTTTTTTTTTTGAGGCCACACCCATTTGATGCTCAGGGGTTACGCCTGGCTAAGTGCTCAGAAATTGCCCCTGGCTTGAGGGGACCATATGGGATGCCAGGGGATCAAACCGTGGTCCTTCCTTGACTAGCGCTTGCAAGGCAGACACCTTACCTCTAGCACCACCTCACCTGCCCCAGCACCAATTTCTTGTTCAGAGTGATCAGTTCCAGTTATCATTGTCTTAGTAGACCCTTCTCTAGCAATGCTCACTGCTCTTTGTGGCAAGTTATGTATATCTCTTTCTCTTTGACTCATTTCACTCAGCATAATAATCTCCATATCCATCATATATAATAAATTTGTGACTTAATTTTTTTTAAATGGCCGAATAGTATTCCTTTGTGTAGATATACAACAGTTTCTTTAGCTACTCATTTGTGGTATGGGCACCAAGGTTGCTTCCAGATTCTGGCTATTGTAAATAGTGCTGCACTGAACATAGTAGTACAGAGGAAATTTTTGTATTGTGTTTTTGTGTTCTTGGGGTATATAGCCCTCAGAGTGGTATTGCCGAATTATAAGGAAGCTCAATGGAAGTGCAATTTCTAGATTTTTGAGGAATGTCCATATTATTTTCCAAAAAGGCTAGACCCATTTGCATTCCTGTGAGTAATTAGTGAACTGAGTCATTTTCTCCTGTGTCCACGCCAGCATTGGTTGTTCTTGATTTTTGTAATGTGTGCCAGTCTTTGTGGTGTAAGATGGTAACTCCTTGTGTTTTGATTTGCATCTCCCTGATGATTAGTGATGAGCATGTTTTCATGTGCCTTTTGTCTATCTGTATTTCTTCTTTGAGGAAATGTCTGTTCATTTCTTCTCTCCATTTTTTTTGATAGGGTTAGATTTTTTTGGGGGGGTTAGATTTTTTTTTGTAAAGTTCTATCAGTGCTTTATATATCTTAGATATTAATCACTTATTCGATGGCTATTGGGTGAATAGTTTCTCTTATTTTCTGGGTGGTATTTGTGTATATTAGTCACTATCCTTTGAAGTACAAAAGCTTCTCAGTTTAATGCAGTCCTATTTGTTTATCTTTGCTTTCACTTGCTTGACCAGTGGTTTTTCATCCTTGAAGATGCCTTTAGCTTCAATGTCATGGAGTGTTCTGCCTACGTTTTCCTCTATGTACCATTATGGTTTCAGATAGGATGATCAAGTTTTTAATCTGTTTTTCTCTGACCTTTGTTCATGGAGTTAAAGAGAGGGTTTGTGTTCACTTTTTTTTTCTTTTCTTTTTCTTTTCTTTGCATGTAGTTGACTAGTTTTCCCAGCACCCTTTGTTGAAGAGGCTTTTCTTGTTCCATTTTGTATTTTTTGCTCCTTTCTTGAAAATTACTCATTAGTAAACCTGTGGGTCTATCTCTGGATGGTCCATCTATTCCATTGGACCGAAGGTCTATATTTATTCCAATACTTTTTAATGACTGCTGCTTTATAATACAGTTTGAATTGGGGAAGGTGTTTCCTCCCATTCTTTGTTATTTTTTTGCAAAGTATTGCTTTAGTTGTATTTGTGGTCATTTATTTCCTCCAGATAAAAAGTGTCTGATCACTTCTTTAAAAGAAGATATGAAAATTTTTATAGGATTGCATTTAATCTATATAGTACTTTGGGAAGAATTGATAATTTATTGATGTTAAGCCTCACAATCCATAAGCAGGGTATATATTTCCACTTATTTATGTTCTCTTTCATTTCTTGAAGCAGCGTTTTGTAGTTTTCTTTATATTGCTCCTTCACCTCTTTAGTTGATTCCAAGATACTTGATTTTCTGAGAGACAATTGTGAATGGAACTTTTAAAATATCTTTCTCTTTTCTTTCATTATTTATGTATAGAAAAAACCATAAATTTTTCGCATATTAATATTGTGGCTTGCCACTTTACTAAACAATTCTGTTGTTCCTAGAAGCTTTTTTGAGGAGTCTTTAGAATTTTCTAGATACAGTATCATGTCATCTGCAGACAATGAAAGCCACTTCTTCATTTGCTCTCTGGATGCCCTTGATGTCTTTTTCTTGCCTATTGCCTATGGCATAGTACTTCCAGTACTACACTGAATAGAAATGGTGAGAGGGGGTTCAAACTTACCTTGTGCATGTCTTAGTGGAAAGGCTTAATTTTTCCCCATTGAGTATAATGCTTGCAATGGGTTTGTGGTAAGTGGCTTTGACAATATTGAGAAAAGTTCCTTCAATTCCTATCTTTTTGAGAGTTGTTTTTGTTGTTTTTTTTTTTTTTTTTTTTTTTCATGAATGGGTGCTGGACCTTGTCAAATGCTTTCTCAGCATCTATTGATATGATCATATGCTTTTTGCTTTTTTCTTTTTTTGACATGGTGTATTATATTGATTGACTGACTTTTGTTAAACCATCTTTGCTGCTCTGGAATGAATTCTACTTGGGCAATGGTATAATAAGTTTCTGATGAGTGTTGGAATCTGTTTGTTAGTGTTTTATTGAGGTTCTTTGCATCCATATTCATCAAGTATATGAGCCTATAATTCTCTTTTTTGTAGCATGTTTGCTTTTGGTATCAGGGTGATGTTAGCTTCATAAAAGCATTTTGGTAGTATTTCTGTTTCTTCAGTTTCCTGAAAGAGCTTGAAGATGATGGACAGTAGATCCTCTTTAAAGGCTTGAAAGAATTCACTAGTGAATCTATCAGGGTTTGGGATTTTGTTTTTGGGGAGCCTTTTGATTACCCTTTCAGTTTCCTCAATAGTGATAGGTCTGTTCAGATATGCCAGATCATCTTGGTATAACTTTGGTAGGTTTTAAAAGTTCAAGAATTTATCCATTTCTTCCAGGTTCTCTTGTTTTGTGGCATAAAGTTTCTCAAAGTAATCTCTAATTATCCTTTGAATTTCTGCAGTAACTGTAGTAACCTCCCCCTTTTCATTTCTAATTTGATTTACTAAGTTTCTCTCTTTTTTATCTTTGTGAATCTTGCTAGTGATTAATTTATGTTTTTGTTTTTTAGGCCACATCCAGTGATACTCAGGGGTTACTCCTGCCTATGAGCTCAGAAATCACTCCTGGCTTGGGGGACCATATAGGATGCTAGGTGGTCCATCCTAGGTTAGCGCATGCAAGGCAAATGCCCTATCACTTGCGCCACCACTCTGGCCCTCTTTGAATTCTTTTAACATCCTCCAAATTTCCTCTCTAAAGTATTTCTCAGAGAGGTCATGTAGGTGGCTTTTACTTGTTGCCTTTTCAGAGCTTCTACCTTCATTTACTCTAAGCATGGTTTTGTTCTGTGTTATTTATTCACATTGTGTTTGCAGTGTGTCTTCTTACATGTTGTGTTGGTGACAATGACCAGGAGATAAGTGTGGTATAGGAGCAGTTATGCTCTTCTGTTTTTAATCCTTTAGGTGAGATGCACTCACTTGTGCACTGCTTACAGAGTTCTGGCTGATGCAGAAGGAGCTGATCCTCAACTCAATTTCTGTCCTATAGACATTTCTTGTTCTTGTTTTATTTTCTTGTTCTTGTTCTTCTTCTTACTTCCTCCTCCTTTTTCCTTCTTTTTCATCTTCTTCCTCCTCTTCCTCTTCTTTCTCTTCCCTTCTCTTTCTACTCATCCACCTATATCCTCTTTCTTTCCCTCCCTCGCTCCCTTTCCCTTCCTTCCTTCCTTCCTTCCTTCCTTCCTTCCTTCCTTCCTTCCTTCCTTCCTTCCTTCCTTCCTTCCTTCCTTCCTTCCTTCCTTCCTTCCTTCCTTCCTTCCTTCCTTCCTTCTTTCTTTCTTTCTTTCTTTTCTTTCTTTCTTTCTTTCTTTCTTTCTTTCTTTCTTTCTTTCTTTCTTTCTTCTTTCTTTCTTTCTTTCTTTCTTTCTTTCTTTCTTTCTCTTTCTTCCTTTTTTCTTTCTTTCTCCTTCCCTTTCTTCCTCCCTCCCTCCCTTTCTTTCTTTCTTTCTTTCTTTCTTTCTTTCTTTCTTTCTTTCTTTCTTTCTTTCTTTCTTTCTTTCTTTCTTTCTTTCTTTCTTTCTTTCTTTCTTTCTTTCTTTCTTTCTTTCTTTCTTTCTTTCCTTTCTTGTTCTTCTTATAGTCAGCAAGCTCAGGACTCAATCCTGGCTCTGTGTTGTGGTTCCATATGTCACATGCAGTGCCAGGCATCAAACTGGTGTCAGCAACATGCATTTCAGATCCTATACTCTCTTCAACCCATATTCTTTTGTTTGTTTCAGTTTTGGGACCACACATGGTGATGTTCAGGGGGTCACTCTTGGCTCTGCGCTCAGAAATCTATCCTGGTAGGCTCAGTGACCATATGGGAAACCAAAAATTGAACCTGAATTTGTCCTGGATCAGCCACATGCAAGGCAAACCTCTTACAGCTGTGCTTTTGCTCTGGCCCCCAGCCCATACTCTTAACATTTGTTTTTTCTTGGCATTTTATTTTGAAAATTGAAGTAGAAAAGTGAAAAGGAGTCTAGACAGTACTCATATATCTACTACTTAGATGCTATAATGAACATTTTGCTGTATTTTTCCACTATACATATATGTATATATACATATATAGCTATCCCTTCTCATCATACATATTTGCATGTTGGAACTATTTTTCAATTAAAATTTTAGAAAGAGTTAGGTAAGGAGAAACAGAGAGAAAGTCTTCCCCATATTTGTTTAAAAAGAGGATCTGTGAGAAAACCCAAGCTGCTATTGACAGTTTATAAAAGACTATAATTTAAATGGGATGATTTAAACCATCATCATGCTAACTTGTCATGTGACAAGCCTGGGTGTGGGTTTCCGGGCAACCTCCTTTTCCTGATACCTCAGTGAGACCAAAGCCTCAGAAGAGACACCATGTTCCTCCCAAGTTCACAGACAACCCAGGAGGCTGTCCCTGGTGCATTCTATGTCTTTGTCTCTTCTCAGTACTAAATCCAGCTCAGATTCCAAGGGTACCCAGAAGTAAGCAGTGGTACAAAGCAGGGCCATTATTACAGGTGTGGACAGCTCATGGGTGAGAAGGCATAAAGCCCCTTGAACAAGCTGAGTTTGCAGGGTCCAGAACACTCAGTTGCAAAGTCCTCTTGAACAACAGACTGGAGGAAATCACAACTCTCTGCTTAAATACCCCATTGGGCTCTGTTGGAACATGGCACTGCTGAGTATGGTTGTCAGCTGTGAAGGTGCTTCCAGTCCTTTGAATTATGCTGAGCAAGGACTAAGTGCTTTTTTCTTTGTCAGGGGCAGGTAGGGCTTTAGTTTGCTTTCCTTGGGAAAAAAAAAAAAGCATACATTTTCACATGCTGGGGTATTCAACAAGTGTTTGCTCCCTTATTGGGAAGAGATGGGGATGATCGTCAGCCTGCAATGAACATCTTAGTATGACTCCATAGGAATTTATTTTTATTTTCAGAAGGTACCCGTATACACCAACTACAGATTTAAAGCAGCTCAAGCCTTGAATTTTCAGCTGTGGATTTTAGATCTGTAGAAATCTGTGCAGGTTTCTATGGTTGGCCGCTGCAGGAACACAGAGAACCCAATGGAAGTGTGCAGTTAGCGCCATCTCGTGTCTGAGGTGGGGATCACAGGAGCAATTCTGTCAGTGTTTCAATGAGATTAAATGTAACAAAAATCGCAACTATTTAAAACACTTACATATGTATTTTTATGCTACACTAACACTTTTTTTTCTGTTTCCCCCCCCCCCCACTTTCAGATATGCCTGCGGGTAAGGGGACATATGTTGTGTGTGTGTGTGTGTGTGTGTGTGTGTGTGTGTGTTTGAGCCATACCTGGCGTGCTCAGGGGCTACTTCTGGTCTGTGATCAGAAGTATCACATGTATGATCTGACAGGCTCTGGGGACCATATAGGAAGCTGAGGATCGAACCAGGGTCGTCCCGGGCCAGCTGCGTGCAAGGCAAACACCCTACCTCTGTGCTACCACTCCCAGCCCCAAGGGACATGTAGTTTTTTACCCCACTTTCTGTGGATCAAACCCTGAGTGCAAAACCTATGCAAAACCTTTTGAATTTTCCGTTGCTGACCAGATCAACCCGGACATTTTTGACACTTTTATACACTTCCCCTTAGTTCCCCTTGGAAAACTTAATGACAAAAGATTTTGTTTGTTTGTTTTGGAGTACTGCTTCCCCAATTCCAGGGATGGGTAGGAATTAGGATTATACTAGGCTTGCCTGGGAAGCTGTGCCAGGGATCAAACTCAAGGCCTTGTGCATACCAGGCATGTGCTCCAGTCCTTTGAGCCCTCTCTGCACTCCTAAGAAAAGTTTTGCTTTGTTTTGTTTGAGTCACACCTGGTGATACTCAGGAGCAATTCCTGGCTCAGTGCTCAGGAGTGACCCTTTGTGGAACTCTCAGGACTCTAGGTGGTGCTGGAGATTGAAACCAGGCTTGGAACCATGCAAAATAAGTGTACCTAACCTCTAACCTCTAACCTCTGTTCTCTCTCTCTCTCTCTCTCTCTCTCTCTCTCTCTCTCTCTCTCTCTCTCTCTCTCTCATGCCCCTATAAAGGCTGTAAATACAAACAGCTGTTTAGTAGAATTTCCAGCATCTTTTTTTTTTTTTTACTTAAAAGCATTTTTATTCTGCTATGACCATTCCATATATAATTTGTGAAGATTATGAAGAGATCAGTACTGTTTTAAACTGAAATAAAGAAGCTTTCAATCCTAGGGTTAAAGTAATAAATACACACACCCACATGTACTTTCATACATGTTCTTCTGATAATTGAGTGATGGCTTAACACTGCATTATCATTAATAATTTGACATGTACAACTTCAAATCACAAGGTAACTTCTAGTCTTCTCTTATTTTAATGCAACCTTCTCTCTCCAGCCACTTTCTGTGATATACAGGCACAAAATGTACTTATAAGGATTAGTTACAGGAAGAAATAAAAACTGATCTCTAGTTTTGAGTATTGTCATTATAAAATATGAAATATATATATTACTGTTGGTGGAATCAATATTGACAAAAGTTCTTCAACTTATTTGGTTGAAAGAAGAATATGAGTTTCTCCCCTTCTCTCTGCTTCCACTATCATATATTAAACTCTGAATAAGTGACATTTTATATCTTCCCTCTGATGAAAGGAGGGAAGTTGCCATGTCCTTGGCATTTAATCTCAAAGGATGAAGAAAAAGTTAGGTAAAATGTTTATGTGATTCCCTCCTTCAATCTGAAAACTAACCCTCTATACATATTTATAATTCAAAAAGCATGAACAAAAAAGTAGATAATGCTTTGAAACATGGGAGTTGAAATATGCATCATCTATTTGGTGATTTATTTTAAAAACAAGAAAATATGTTGAAACACTCTGGGGGAGAAAGTAAGAGGTGCATAGATTTGGATTCTAATCCTGGCACTAGGCATATCTAGTTAACTGTGTGATATGGAAGTGGTGCCTGTAATTCACATGATCTTGATTTTTTCTTTTTTTCTTTTTTTAATATATCTTTTTAATTTAAGTAACATGATTATAGTTGGGTTACAGTCACAAGCAGAAAACCCCCCTTCACCAGTATAACATTCCCCCCTCCCAATACACCCTTTCCCCCCTTCCCAACCCCTGCCTGTATTCAAGACAGCCATTCTACTACAGTTATTTGTTTTTAAGTTCAGTAAATTTTTTATTTTCCTAAAGGATAAGGGTTAAAAAAATAATAGTAAAGGTCTGACAGTGGCAATCGCCGTTGTTGCATAGGCCCAGAAAAATATGGGGAAAACGGAAAAAAATCCTTGGCCTAATTACAAGAAAGCCTCACTCCCGAAGTTTATTGGCATAAGACCCACTCTGGGCTCCAGGCATACCAGTCTGTCCATCCCGAGTCATTCTCCGTGGTCCTGGTGAAACTTTTTCACACTTTGGCTGTTGTTGGTATCAGGTTCCTAAATTTAAGGATTCTGGATTCTATGCATTTCTTCCATCGAAGTCAGGCTGATGTGGAGCATCCTCTAGTTTCAGCACACCATAGATGCGGAGTGATCTGCCCTGCAAGCAGGCTGTTGCTGACTCATCTGAGTGTTGAGAGCACTCTGGAGTAAGTCAATGCCAGAGCAGTGGTTGGTCTTCCCTGGTAGAGGTTTGGATACTGGTAATGTTATAGACAATTGTGGTTGTTATGGTATCCATTGTTCAGGTGTGTGTGGGAGATGCTCATTCTTCTGAGACCTAAGCCAAATCATGATGCCAATGTTCAGGGTATAAGACCTAACTGCGTTACCAAATTTGTGTTCCCATCTCTATTAGGTAAGAACTTGTTTGCATATGTATTATTTTCCCATTTTAATGTGCCTATGCAAAAGAGAAACAATGCCACAAGATATTGTTGGTGCACCTGGGACCAACGAATAAAATCCAACATTTCCCGTAACTTGTTTCAAACATGAATTCTATACAGAGATACTTTTCTACCAGTATTGCTTATAAAACAATCTCAAAGGGGGCAAAGCAAACAAATAAAAAAAGCAGTGGACAAAATCGTCACTATATTAAGAGGATATTCGAAAAGAGTTATAGATGTTAAGGGAATACATCTGAGATATACAAAGGAGATACACGTGTCCCTTTTATGTTTTAGAAATAGTCAAGAGAGAGGGTGTTGTTTCCGATACACCACTTTGGTCTATGATTTGGTCAAGTGAAGAGTGCATGGAGCCATGTCATTCTTGTGTTGCCTGCTGAAGCTTCCGACTCCCCAAGAGGCGTTTGCTTCCTAATTGCTGGAAGCCGGAAGTTCACCAGTTCCCTCCTCACTCCCTGTAGGAACAAGGAAGCCTAGGGTCTCCTTTAAACTGCTCCTCACTGGAACACACTTGCTGGGACCCTGAGCAGGCAGCCAGAGGTAACCCTGGGGACCGGGAGGAAGGAAAGAGAAGACTGGGGGAGGGGCAGCCGAGGCTGCATCTTCCCCTAAGTTTGGCTAAAAAGCCTACTGCTTGAAGCCATGTCGTCCTCGTGTTGCCTGCTGAAGCATCAGACTCTCCCCAAAACATTACTGTGAAAGATATGCAATCCACCTTGGCCAAAACAAAAATCATTAGTACAAAAAAAACGTTAAATGTAGAGTAAAATAGTAAGCTAGACACAGAGGGACCACCCACTCTAGCAGCCGAGGGGTGATGGGGGGATATGGGCTGCAGGAAGGGAACGGGAGTGGGAGAACGACAAACCTGATGATGGGTATTCCCCTGATTCAATGACAGATATACCCAAAATACTACTGTGAAAGATATGCAAGCAAATATGGTAAAAAAAAATTTTTTTTAAATGTGGAATTATAGGAGGTGGGATTGAGGGAGTAAAGGAATAAAATTAACTGCTGGGTGGCGTTCTGAATATAACAAACGGATTGAACACAATGATGTCCAAATATTTGTTTATATGTTAGCCCCCGTGCGGTTTCACTATGGACAGGGTTAGTAAAGAAAATTGCGTGGGACTTCCTGAAGCCAGAACCTCTTGTGCTGCCATTCTTCCATGCTGGCAGAAGCTCCAGGGGTGTCCCAGGAGTTCCGGAGGAAGGAGGTAGAAGGGTGCTGGGATGACCCAAGTCCCGCAACCCTCCTAGGCCTGGTTACAGACGCCTTTGGCATGGCGGAGGCCCGCCAAACCCCATGCTGGCAGAAACTCCCGGATCCCAGGAAGGAAAAAGATCCTTCAAGAGCTGGAAGCCCGAAAGTTCAAAGCCCCCACCCAGACCCACCCTCAGGAGCCAGGTGGGAAATGGGGGAAAGCCTAGGGTAACCTCTAAGCTCCTCACCTGGACCCACCTCACTGGCTTGTCCAGGCATGTGGCCCAGGGGTAGCCTTGGAGTTCCGAATTTCCAGCATCTTAAAAGCCTTTTTCCTTCCCATGTCTGAAGGGCAGACACAGACTGGCAGAGCAGCTCAGTTCCCTGCTGCTCAGTTCACTGTTGACCTAAGTAGTGAATTATTTGGTTTACTTGTGCTTTCTAACCTGTGAAAGGCTAAACACATTTACTTCACACTTATCCTGGCTAGTATGGTGGACAGTAAGGCTGTCGGTCTGCTTGACCAACCAATTACTGCAGTTCAGAGAAATTTATTTCTTAACCTTGGGATGGCACTAAAAGTCAAATCAGGAGTCAGAGTCATACAACTGTCATCTCTGAGGAGTGTTCTCTGCCCACTAAAATTGCAATCTCTGTTCAGTAGTAATAACAAACAGTGCCAGCCAATAATGTTCCAAACACAACTTTATATATTTGTTTTGGGTTTATTATTATTATTATTATTATTAGCCACATCCAGTGTACTCAGCCCTGGCTCTTCACTCAGGAATCACTCCTGGTGGGGTTGGGGAACCACCTGGGGTGCTGGAGATGGAACCTCGGTTGGTCACATGCAAAGCTGGTATCTTCCCTATTATACTATTGTTTTGGCCCCAACTTTGTATATTTGTCCCATGTATAAAACTAGTAGTTGATTGTAGCACTATTTACAATAGCCAGAATCTGGAAACAACAAAGATGCCCTTTAACAGATGAATGCCTAAAGAAACTATGGTACATATACACAATGGAATATTACGCAGCCATTAGGAGAGATGAAGTCATGAAATTTTCCTATACATGATGTACATGGAATCTATTATCTGAGTGAAATAAGTCAGAGAGAGAGACATGACACACAGAATAGTCTCACTCATCTGTGGAGTTTTAAGAAAAATAAATGGGGGGTGGAGAGTTAGTAAGGTGTTTGCCTTTCATGCAGAAGGATGGTGGTTCGAACCCCAGCATCCCATATGGTCCCCTGTGTGTGCCTGCCAGGGGCGATTTCTGAGCATGGAGCCAGGAGTAACCCCTGAGCGCTGCTGGGTGTGACCCCCCCCCCCAAGAAAAACTAAAAAATAGAAAAAAAGAAAAATAAGGACATTATTGAAATAATTCCCATAGATGAGGGCTGAAAGGACCGGCTCACAATATGAAGCTCACCACAAAGAGGGGTGAGTGCAGTTAGAGAAATAACTACACTGAGGACTATCATAACAATGCCAATGAGTGAGGAAAGTAGAAAGCCTGTCTCAAATACAGGCCGGAGGAGGGGAGGAAGGAGATGAGGGGTATTGGTGATGGGACTATTGCACTGGTGAAGGGGGTGTTCTTTTTGTGACTGAAATCCAACTACAATCATGTTTGTAATCATGTAATAAAGATATTATTTAAAAAACTAGTGGTTGAAATAAGAAATTGGGCAAATTCCAGCCATACCTTTTCTAGCTATTCTAAAGTTTTGTACTTCAGTTTCTTCATTTATTTATTAGTTTGGTTTTAATTAGTTTGGTTTTGGACTATATCTGGCAGTGCATAGGGCTTACTCCTGACACTGCATTCAGAGACCACTCCTGGAGGTAGTCAGGACCATATGGAGTGCTGGAGATTGAACCTTCTGGCTACATTCCATGTAAGTGCTTATAGCCTGTACTATCTCTCTAGTCCAGTTTCCCCATTTATGTATCTATTTACTTGGTTTTGCAACCACATCTGGCAGTGCTCACAGGTTACTCCTGGTTTTGCACTCAATAATCAGTCCTGGTGGGCTAGAGGATGTGGGATGTTGGTGATCAAACCTGGATTGCCTGTGTGTAAACCAAGCACTCTACCCACTGTACTATTACTCTGGCCCTGTCTCCCCATTCTAAATGGGCGATGATACTATTAATGAGACTCACGATACAGGGTTGTGTGAGGCTTAAAGAAAAAAATTTTAAAGCATCTGTTACTGCTTCTATACAGGAAAATGTCTAGTAAATAGCACGTTGTTATCCAGTGAAACCGTAATGCCTGGGAATCAAACTGCCCTAGCATTTGACCAAAAATATGTGTTTAGAATGTTGAGCTTTAGCCCCCAGGTGGGCCTGTGTAAAGATTCAAATATTCTCAGACTCAGCTCTGGCTGCTTGTCCAGCCTTCTGGTCTCTTGTCTGGCTCCTGAAGGACCCTGGGTCTCTAGCAGGGGTCTCAAACTCAATTTACCTGGGGGCCACAGGAGGCAAAGTCAGGGTGATCCTTGAGTGCAAAGTCAGTAGTAAGCCTTGAACATTGGGATGTGTGACCCAAACAACTAAAACAAAACAAAACAAAACAAAAAAAGATTCCTCTAGGGCAGGACCACAAAATGTTGTACGGAGGGCTGCAAACGGCCTGCGGACCGTGAGTTTGAGACCCCTGGTTGTTTTGCTGAGAGGAATGAGTGGAGAGGTCCGACCCCAAGAAATGAATATAACTCCAGATCTTCGTGCCATAGGGTTTCTCTGGCCAGAACTGGGGCGTCTACACACTTGCCAGACACGTGCTCTGTGTTGAGTTTTATCCTGTCCAGGCTAAGCTCTAGCTCCAAAATCTTTCTAATCTTTCCCTGAAGAGATCTACTTCAGTTCCCACACAGGGAGGGTGAAAGTCAGAACAAGGGAGATCTGCAGAGACACAGCCTGGAGCCCTAACCTCTTTTTCTGCAAGAAAATCTTCCCTGGGGAGGTTAAACACTCCCAAACCAGGGGCTGCCCAAAGAGGCAATTCCCTCCATTACCACTAGAGGGAAGTGTAGCACAGAAGAAGGAGGAGGATCCAAGTTCCCGTAGCTGCGGGTTCAAGTCCAGACGCTGCTTGGAAGGAGCCTTGGGTTTCCAAAAAGAGATGGAACAAGCTTGGCCCGATCGCACCCCCACCACTACTGCCTTTTGCAGGTCTTTGGCATTGGAATCCCGTTCGGAGAGAACTGGAAGGCATCAACCAAGAACAGGATTGTGTAAAGAAGAAACTAGCAAAGGGGTCGCTGGAAAAGGGGTAGAGTGTGGTGTGGAGTGGTGTGGTGTGGTGTGGTGTGGTGCGGTGCGGTGCGGTGCGGTGTGGTGTGGTGTGGTGTGGTGTGGTGTGGTGTGGTGTGGTGGGCTCAGTTGACAAGTTTCCTTTTGGGGTTCATATCTCTATTTGTAAACCCAGCAAGTGGAGGATGTCTGAGACTGGGCTGCCTGTCAAATCACACTTAGTACTTTGCAAGCTAGCGGCACCATCACTCCTGCCCTTCTACCAGCCAGTGCTTAATCCGACAGAACAATTGAAACCACATACTCTGAGCTCTGTGTTTTCTCAGCAGTCTCTTGTCTGGGTGGAAATTCCTCCCAGGCAAGGCTGGATGCAGAACCTCTGAGCAGCCTTCTGGGGCAACCCTGGGCGGAGATGCAAAGTGACATAAGCTCAGCTCCTGCCCAGCTGGCTGAGCTCAGCTCTACTGAACCCCACTCCCCTCTCTGAACTCACAAGTCCCTTCTGAGCGTTTCCACTGAAGACATTTAATATGAGTGGGTATCTGGGGAACCAGGCACAAGGGAGATGGTGACTTGGGAGTTGCTAAAGGTCAAGAGTGTGGGTTTGGGGGTGGCCCCTAGTACATGCATTTCCATTGGCATCTAATTCTGCCATCAGGCTAGCAGTTGGAAAACCAACCACGGAGAGTGAAGCTTGGTTTGAATCTCACTTCTAGCCCGTTTCTCTCTGAGGCTCTTACTTGGCTCCCTTACTCCTGCCTGTTTGTGGGAGGAGTCTTCATGAGTCTTTCTTTTTATCTTTTTTTTTTAAATTAATATATTTATTTAAAAACCTTGATTACAAACATGATTGTTGTTGGGCTTCAGCATGTAAAGAACACCTCCCTTCACCAGTGCAACATTTCCATCACCAATGTCCCAAATCTCCCTCCTCCCCACTTCACCCTTGCCTGTACTCTAGACAGGCTTGCTACTTCCCTCCATGAGTCTTAGTTCTTCTTCAATCACAATTCCTTGGAGTGGAACTCTGTGCCCCCCGGGTGCCAAAGAGAGCTGGAGATTTTTTACAGTGACTTAAAGAAACTGTGAATCCGGAGTTTGAAGGCTTTTAAAACCTTGCCCGGGGACTGTACCAACTCGAATAGCCCCTGCACTATGTCGCGAGACCGCTAGGCATGGCCAGAAGTCACTCCAGAGCACAGAGCCAGGAATAGCCGCAGGGCACATGGCTGGGTCTGGCACAAAATACAAAATCCTGACTCAAGCAACCAAGAATGGGAGTTAAAGCATTGTGTTCAGCAGCTGCAGCTGATTTTGAGCTGGAACTTGCTTGCTCAGGTTTCACCCATGCTGTCTCTAGCCTTTCTCATATCCATTAGCACCCAGAGGCACTTCCAGGTCTAGGAGGTTTTGTGTTGCTTACGGCCTCCATTCATGACAGGTCACTGATCAGAGACTCTGAGCCTCCTGTGACGCCATCATCTCCACTGGAATCAAGGCTCTCTCCACTGCTTCCCATTCTCTATCACCAGGCGTTTGAGAGGAAATGGGGTGGCAGGGCTATCAGAAGCATGAGCTACTGTGTGTGTGTGTGTGTGTGTGTGTGTGTGTGTGTGTGTGTGTTTGTGCGCATGCCAGAGTACTTGGCTGGGAAGGCATTTTGCATAGATGGAGAAATGAGAGATTGATGTGATTTTGCTGTTAGTTAGTGTCACTGTGATTTTGGCCACAGTAGGTTTTCAGGAAAGGGATGACTGATTCGCCTTGCGCAGGCTCAGGCTTCTCTGTGGTGCGTGGGCTGGCAGAAATAAGGTCAGCGGTCAGAAGGCAGTTAGAGGAGTTTGGGCCAGAGGGTATAGTGGCTTGGACCAGAATTGTGTATGTGGAAAGCAGAGGAACTAGTTGGGAAATAATGGAAAGATGCTACCATAGGCTTGGTGGTTGGATCCAGGCGGTGAAGTGGAGGGCAGTGTAATAACTCACGTTTTGTTCTATTTGACACTGCTATTTACATTTCTTTAGCTTATTTTCTATCTTAAAAACAAAGGCAAAAAACAATTAGAAAACAAAGAGAAAAAGCAAAATAAAATAGTAAATGAGTAGGAAGAAATTATTGGTAAGTGGTAAAATAAATTTTGTTCAAGGAGAACCTTTAAACCATGTTGCAGAGACATTCAAGTCAATAGAAACCGGTGTTAGAAAACCACGGACCCAGAACACCCAAGACAATTCCTGGAGTTCTGCAGAGATTCTTCTTCAAGTCTCCCATGAAATTGTCATTAGCATGTGACTAAGGAAACCCCCGAAGGTGGGGAAAGAGATTCTCCAGGGCTCATTCTCAGGCTTTTGCCTGGGAAAAGTGAAAATCCCTTCATTTTCAGGGCATTGTGACTGAATTCTCAGGAGAATTCTGCCTCTATAGCAGGGAATATACTCCCTATAACAAATAGTAAACTCTGCTGTGACACTGCCCAACCGAGCAAAACTTAAAATCATGCTGCTATTTCCTGGCAATGTAACTATGGGTCAGAATAAAAAAGAATGAAAAACAAAAGTCACAACAACAAAAGGAAGACAGAAGTAGCTGGCATTCAAAAAAGTATCCACAGTATTTGGAATTAAAAAAAAAAGACAACAATATTATGAGAAAGCAAAGAAACAAAATCTCTCAGTTAATCAAACACTGACCTGAAAATGACAAGTAGGAGAACGTAAACCTAAGGATGATCAAATAATTGTTATAATAAAAGAGGTAAGAACTTGAAAACATAACAAAGAAAAAATAAAATAATACATAGAGAAAAGATGGCATCAATGAACAGTGTGAGGAGCAGTGAAAGTCAAAGTGACCCCAAATTATAATATCCCAACTGGAATTTCTGAAGGAGCCAGGAAAGAAACAAGTATTTGAAGAAATACAGTATCAGTTGTCAGATATCATGACAAGCATAAACACACTATGCTAGATGAAATCCAGGGAATAGGAAGAAATGACAGTAAGAAAAATGCTTAACATCAGTAAAAAAAGGCAACCAGCATGGAAAATTGAAATTATTAAGGACAAAAGCAAGGAGGATGATACTTTCCTGTGAGTGTCAGTGAGAAAACAGCAGAACTGTATTAATTTACTTTTTGGATACTAAGGAGGTCTGGGGACCCCTTTAGTGATTTTTAGCCAACTGGATCATAAGTTCAGTGCAAGGGCCTGAGTGCACTACTGTTTGGGTTCTGCCATGCTAGAAACATTCAGGTCCCCCAGGTAGTACTGGGGATCTTCACGGCTACACCTGGGAATGCTCAGGAGATGTAGTGGTGATGGGAGTTGAACTTGGGTCTGATTCTAGTTAGATATGCGACCTAACCATTGCATTAGTTCCTTAGAATTAGTAACAGTAATGGAAACCAAAATGCCTCAAAGGACTAAAGGGGAAGAGGGGACAGGATGGAAACCGAGAATGTTGGTGGAGGGAAGTGGACACTGGTGAAGGGATTGGTATTGGAACATTGAATACCTGAAATTCAAATTATGAATAACTGTATTTAATTCATGGTGATTCAATAAAAAATAAAATGGATGAAAAATAAAAAATATTAAAGAAAGCAAATAAGGAGTAAACTGTGGCCTAAAATGCTTACACTATAAGTGTATGCTTGTGAGTGTAAACTCCTGGTGCCCCACATGCAACCAACATTAATCTGGGCAGTCTGCTGCTTAAGTTCAGCAGCTCTGCTGCCTATAACCCCTTCCCCCGGAGCTTCAAGGACTTTCAGTGTGTGTGTGTGTGTGTGTGTGTGTGTGTGTGTGTGTGTGTGTATGTTACTTCTAGGAAGGGTGTGAGCCATGGCTAACCCATAGTGAAGAAGATGTGTAAGCACAGTGGCCAGGAAGTATGAGTCCTAGAAAGCATGTGTGAGCTCCACAATCACAACCTGTGAATGAGTCAGGCAAGAGTGAGGACCCTGGCAGGCTCATGTGCCAGAACCCCAAGTCAAGGAATGACAAACTTCAGGGACCCCCAGAGCCAAGTGTGCAAGTACCACCACGAGATGTGAGATCCTTGTAAGCATAACAGTTGAACACATGGGCTAGTCCTACAGCCATGCAGGTGTGTAACTAATGGTCACTGTGACAACAACAATCATGATGGCAACAATAACAATGAAAATAAGGAAAAAGAAAAAGAAAATTAAAAATGGAAGGTAATGGGATGTGACTCAAGTGGTAGTATGTATGCCTTGTGTGTTTGAGGCCCTGGGTTTGATCCTATCTTCACATGCATCCTGCCCCACCTTAATCCTCTTTGAAGTTGGTCCTACAACATCATCATCATCAATAATAATAATAAGGTACACTTATTGGAGAGGATATAATAAATGGTGACATATTAGAAATATTTAAAAGTATTGAGAAAGGAAGACTATCACCAACTGAGAAGGGAGAGGGAGGGAAAGAGCGAGGGATTTGGGGGAGACAGAGAAAGAGTGAGGACAAGAGAAAGCTTTCAAACACGAAGGTCAAATAAAGTTGAACAAATTTATATGGCCAACCGGTACTAGAAGAAATATGAGAGGAATTCTTTCAGGTAGAAAAAAATTCGCAATACTACCAGGTGAAAACTTACATCAACAAACACGAAGGAGAGTCCTAGCTAAGTGAGTGTTGGTAAATATTTAGATCACTGTAAAATGTGCCTGTTTTAAAAGGAGTAGGAGTTATATCATATATTCAAGTACTTGACTGAAAGTAGCAATGCACAAGGACTGGCAAGCAAAGAAAAGAATTTCTTTGAGGTTCTTTGTGTAGTAACCGTCGGAGCAAGACCATGATGAGTTAAAAAAAGTGAGAGAGATAGAACAACAGGTAAAGGTAAAGCTTTGCATGTGACTAACTCAGGCTCCATCTTAGCACTACATATATTCCCCTGAACCCCACCAGGAGTGATCCCTGAGCACAGAGCCAAGGGTAGTAAGTTCTGAACACCAGTAGGAATAGCCTCAAAAAATTTAAAGTATGTAATCAACTCTAGAACAATTGTTCAAATCACAAGTGTTGCATTTCAGAGAATAAGCCAACAGAGGCAGTAGAATGTGAGTGTACAGAAAGGAGGGATTTCAAACTGGTAGATCAGGCCTTTGGGGGTGATGGCTTTGAATATGGTATGTTGTTTTACATGAATGTAACTCACCAAACACACCAAACTTTACTCTGGACTGTGTAACCATTATCTACTTCTCAAAACCCATTTAAGAAAGGTCTTCTTAGTGGTAATGTGATAAATAACTTTCATTTCCTTCATCATCTAAGGCTGCTTTCTAGAATGAAAATGGGACAGATAAAGTGATGCATGTTTTTTTGTGAAGATCCTATAGATCTTGTCCTTCTTCTGCCACTCCTTTCTGCTTCTCTTAGACTAGTTACACAAATTCTCCAGGTGTCCAAACCTCTCTGCCCTGCTCCCTTAATGTGCTGTTGCCTTATCACCTTGAAATAGTTTTTCTTTCTTTCTTTTTCTTTCTTTCTTTCTTTCTTTCTTTCTTTCTTTCTTTCTTTCTTTCTTTCTTTCTTTCTTTCTTTCTTTCTTTCTTTCTTTCTTTCTTTCTTTCTTTCTTTCTTTCTTTCTTTCTTCTTTCTTTCTTTCTTTCTTTCTTTCTTTCTTTCTTTTTTCTTTCTTTCTTTCTTCTTTCTTTCTTTCTTTCTTTCTTTCTTTCTTTCTTTCTTTCCTTCCTTCCTTCCTCCCTCCCTCCCTCCCTCCCTCCCTCCTCCTCCTTCCTTCCTTCCTTCCTTCCTTCCTTCCTTCCTTCCTTCCTTCCTTCCTTCCTTCCTTCCTTCCTTCCTTCCTTCCTCCTTCCTTCTTCCTTCCTTCCTTCCTTCCTTCCTTCCTCCTTTCCTTCCTTCCTTCCTTCCTCTTTCCTTCTTTCCTTCTTTCTTTCCTTCTTTCTTTCTTTCTTTCTTTTTTCTTTCTTTCTTCTTTCTTTCTTTCTTTCTTTCTTTTTCTTTCTTTCTTTCTTTCTTTCTTCTTTCTTTCTTTCTTTCTTTCTTTCTTTCTTTCTTTCTTTCTTTCTTTCTTTCTTTTTCTTTCTTTTTCTTTCTTTCTTTCTTTCTTTCTTTCTTCTTCTTCTTTCTCTCTCTCTCTTTCTTCTTTCTTTCTTTCCACACCCGTTTGATGCCCAGGGGTTACTCCTGGCTAAGTGCTCAGAAATTGTCCCTGACTTGGGGGGACCATATGGGATGCCGGGGGATCAAACCTTGCCTTGGCTAGTGCTCGCAAGGCAGAGACACCTTACCTCTAGCGCCACCTTGCCGGGCCCCTCCTTCTTTTTTTTTTTACTACCATCTCCTGCCTCTACAGGGTCCAGCCCCTACAGAGTCCCAGATGCCCTGAAATTCTTATGGAACTTCACAGCTTTCTTGACCAGCTGACTCCAGTTTCTCCAGAGGACAAGTTGTAAGCAAAAAAAAAAAAAAAAAAGGCCTCCTGGTCTTTGGCCTCTGACTTTCCAGGGTGGTGTTTTCTGACTACAGCATCTGAGACACAACTGTCTCCAAACAGGGCCCCAGGCTATGGCTTTGGCCATGAAGAGTTATTGAGGGAGTGGGGGCCCTGTATGCCTGACCACTTCCTTCATCCTGAAGTTCCTTTATGTTTTGGAAAGGAAAGACCTTTAACTGAACCCCAAAGAAATTTTAGTCTCTTGGAAAATGTCAGGTTGTGGTAACTCACTCTGAGTTACCAGAAGACACAAGGTCAATGCCTGGCAGTCTCCGGCATCATTCCCAATAGGCGATTCCCATTAAACCACAACCCCTAACTCCCACCTTTCCCCTCTTTTGGAACACACCCCATTTCCTCTCTCTAAATAACCACCCCCCCTTTGCTAAGCTTGAGAGGGCCCTATCTGCAGGTATAATTTAGGCTGGAGAATTGATTGAGGGACCTTCCTCTAGAAGAATCTGGAAGTAACCTCAGAAGTCTCAATCATGGGGAAGGATTCCCCCTAGCATCTCTCTCTCTCTCTCTCTCTCTCTCTCTCTCTCTCTCTCTCTCTCTCTCTCCACTTATTACATTTTGGGGGGATGTCATACCCAGCAGCACTCAGGTTACTCCTGGCTCTATGCACAGAAATCATTCCTGGCAGGCTCGGGGGACCATATGGGATGCTGGGATTTGAACCACCAACCTTCTGCATGCAAGGCAAATGCCTTACCTCCATGCTATCTCTCCGGCCCCTACACTTACATTTTCATATGATCCTCCTATAAGAGACTGTTTTAAGGGAATAAAAATAAAACACGAATTAGTGAGAACTCAGGGTCATTCCTGAGGATGCCTGGACTGAAAGGACAAGACTGTTCTCCTTTGCACTATCACTCTGGAGGCAAACTCACCAGGGCAAAGTTAAATTCTTGGCTCTGTGCTCAGAGATCAGTCCTGGCAGGGCTTGGGAACCTATATAGTATGCCAGGAATCAAACCTGTGTTGGTTGTGTGCAAGGCAGGCACTTTACCCTTTCTGCTCTCTCTCCAGCTTAAGACCACAAGATTCAGTTACCTGTCTTTGGGCATTTTGGTTGGTTTTGCATCTTACCTATTGTGCTGAGTGTGGCGATGATGTAGTTGGGTATCTATCCTTTTAAATGAATGTTTTTGTGTTTTGAAGACTTAAACACTGGTAGCATCAAAGGACCCAAGGCAGCATGATGGGAAAACTGACCCAAGTAGCTGAATTGGTGAGAGCAGTTGAGAAAAAGATTTTTTTTGAGGCCCTATGGGGGGGAGAGGTGAGTCTGCTGATGATGGGTGTGGTTTTGGAATTACATGCATGAAAAACATCATTAACAGTCTTGTGAAACACAGAATTTCAATCAAAACACCAACAGCAAAGTAAATGGAGAAAACGAGTTTATTTACCGTATTTATTCGAATATAACGCGCACCCATGTATAACGTGCACCCCTAATTTTCTATTAAAAATCGGTATAAAATTTTCACACCAAGCATTGTAATTGACAAAAAACATTGTTGAACACGTGTGGCCAAGATAGAATCATTTATTGACAACATAAACTGATATAAACACAATACCGAAATAAAATGACCGGTAACACTATTTGCTTAAAATGCTTCCAAGTCAGATTCATCATCAGATACACTAAAGAGTTGTTCCCATTCTTCTCGAGTTAATTTTTCATCAGCGTCCCAGTTGGCAGGAACATCTGTTTCTCCAGTTTCTTCGCTTTCTTCCGAGTCTGAATTCCACAGCAGGTGTCTTCTGTGCTGTCCAGTCTTCAAAAAACTCTTGATGATCTTTTCTTTTGGTATGTCTTCCCATGATGTTTTAACCCAGGATGTCACGAAAGATAGGCCAGCCTGGAAAAGGCTCAGTGCGAACTCACAACTCGCCTGCGCCCTCATTGGACCTGCTGCCACTGCCACGCCGACCCAGCCCTCGTTTAGAGCAGATCCCAAACTTTGATTTCTTTTTTGGTAGAAAATTTTGCGCATTATACTCGAATAAATAGGGTAATAGAAAACACTGCCAACTGGGGAGACAAAAGGCCCACAGGAAGTCTGCCCCTTTCCCCCTACCATGGCAGTATTCCCACTTCCTCAGTTTCTCCATTGCATCCTCACCCTTAAATGAACATCTGTCATAGAAAACAGCTTTATTCTGTCTCTTCCTTTATGTTGCTTCATTGTAACAGGAGATAATCTCAGTTTGGGGTGCAGGATGATCTTCCACTGCAGTTTGTCTGTAGTCTGTCAACCACTGTGTACATTTCAGTATAATTAAATATACTGCCCATTTAAAGTAGGCACCATAGAGGGGAACTCTAGTTACCGTATTTTCCGGCGTATAAGACGACTTTTGAAACAAAAAAAAGTCAACCGAAAATCGGGGTCCGTCTTATATGCCGAGTATATCCTGAAAAATGTTTCAATATGCCGCTAAATTAAACAAAAAAAAAATTAGGCCGCAGTTTCCAAATCTCTTTCTTGGGGGTTCCCAAACAGTACTCAGGAGATTTGGGGGCCATTTCTGGCAAAACCCAGCTAACCGTGTTGGTGGTTCAGTGCTAGGGTCCGAGGATGGGGTGTTGTTTGGTTCATGTAGTGGGGGAGATTAACTGATGCCACCAGGGAATTGCCAGAAAAGGTGCCTATGCTAAGGGACCAATCACTGCAAGGCTGCTTGGACCACCTCTCTAACTCAGCCAATCCAAGCAGGCTTTTTATGCATGCAAATTAGACAATGTTCTGGACCCGAATCTACACGACGTCTATGACAGTATAACCTTGCTTGTTGTGATTGGCTCACTGTGGTTGGTACATACAATTGCAGCACAGGAATGTTCTGTCTGATACAGCGAATGTAGGCCTAAACCTATGTTTTTTTTTTTTTTTTTTTTCAGCCCATTTTTGACGCTCAGGGGTTACTTCTGGCTAAGTACTCAGAAATTGCCCCTGGCTTGGGAGGACCATATGGAACATGGGGAGTGGGGGGGGGGATAGAACTGTAACTGCAAAATTAGGGGGTTGTCTTATACGCTGGAAAATAGGTAATCCCCAGCCAGCATGTAGTTTGAGGACAAAAGAGCTGAAGCACATGCTTAGCCCTGGTTACGTTCTCACTCATCTCATGGTCCCCAGAGCACTGCTGAGACCTCCTCACCCCAGGACTTCTTTGGAAGTAGTCCTGAACACTGTCATATGTGGCCCCAAATCTATCAAATAAACATACATTTGGAATCAGCTGTCAGATTATGACATCACAGACATGTTCTGGCTTTGGCAGATGCATGACTGGAAATGGAGGTGTTCCTTTGGGGCCTACTGGCTGAAGTGACCCCAACAACATCTGAAAACAACAACAATATTTTTTCCTTCTGCAGTAAACTAAGAAGGTTCTGGAAACAAGTACTGTCAAGGCTAACCTCTCTGTCAATGGCAGACAGAAGGGGAATTCATACCTACTGAGCATCTCCCCCATGACAGGCCATAGGCCAGCCATTTTACACTTATTTAATCTCATGGCAGATGTTGTTTTATTTCAAAGTCCATTCAAACAGCATGTCCACTGCATCCTCTTTCCTGCCTGGCACATGTTTTGGCAGTACACCTGGCACAAGGAGCTCTAGAGACTTCGGGGTAGATTGAAAGTATGTCAGAAGGAGCAGGAGGCTGAGTGGGGTCCAGGTTAGCCCAGGACCATATAAGCCAAACCAGAAAGGGCTGACATGGAGGGTACCAGGAGGCTCATTTTTTCGTATTCACACCTTATCTTTCTGTGAGTCGGTTCACACCGAAACTGTGCAGCTGGCCCAGGACTTCAGAAATGATAGTATAGTTCTGATTTTTTCGCCTCCTTATTCTTCAGGTTTTACCAAGGCAGTTACTTCAAGAAGCTGAGCATGTTCTGTGCAGTTTGGCTGGCTTCAAGACTGGGCCTCTGGGTTTGCTTGGAAAGTGAACTTGAGCATGGACTTCACATGCTACACATTCAGTTTCACTCTGGCCCTCTCCCTGGATTCCCCAGTCTGCTGGGGAGCCAGTCCAAGAATTTGGCAGAGTTTGGGTTCTGTCAGGCTTTTTTATTTTTCTTCCTTCTCCATGATTCTTGGTGGGGATGGACTCAGGCTTCAATTCCCTAGAGAGGTGATTTCATTTCTCTCTACCAGTTCCCTCATCTTGGGGCATTAGAGTTGGAAATGAATTTTTTTAAATGAATCAATCTGCACTTACTTTGTGAGAAATTTTTTTTCAAGCTTAATGACATTGGACTTAAAATTTGGGAGTGCCCTAGTGCACAAATGTCGGATTTGATGCCATCATTCATTCAAAGATGATTTGAGACCCTATTTGAAGGACAGACTCTTGCTTGAATGCAGGTAGAGACAAGCATGGTAGATTATCACCTCTGCCTTAGAGAGTTAGGTGGAACTAACTTTCCTTGAGTAGTTGGGAAAACTTGGCTAAGCAGATCCAGTTCTTCTTGGTGTCTCTATTTCCTTACCTGTAAAATAGGAATAATACTTGCATTGATTTTTATAGGGCTGATGTCAGTAAATGGTTACAGTATTTAAAATAGTGTCTGGTTAGTGCTTTAGTAAATGTTTCAGTAACTATTAGCTATTATTAATTTAATAATTCAGTTATCGGGGCCGGGAAGGTGGCGCTAGAGGTAAGGTGTCTGCCATGCAAGCGCTAGCCAAGGAAGGACCCTGGTTCGATTCCCCGGCGTCCCATATGGTCCCCCCAAGCCAGGAGTGACTTCTGAGTGCATAGCCATGAGTAACCCCTGAGCACCAAACGGGTGTGGCCCAAAAAACCAAAAAAAAAAATTCAGTTATCAATTGTGTTAGGGAGACAAGTCAAATCTCGCAAGGTGATAAAACTTGGGATATAACTTGTGGTGGTTATGGAATCAAGAGAAAATAAACTCAGATAACAATTAATCCTTCTGGTAAACCAAGAAAGGACTTTTGATGAAAGGGGTTTTAGGAGTAGGAAGAAGAGGAAGGAGCCCCAGGTTCTAAAAACGAGGATCTGGTGAGATGTGGTCTGGAAGCAGATGTTGTTGCAAAGAAATAATTCACACAATGAAAAGAATGGGTTCAGAAAATCCAGCACTCAAGCCAGGAATTCCACCATACAAAACTTCTGCTCCTAAGAAGAAAAGCAGCTCAGTGGTGGAAGACTGAAGAAATGAGCACCTGCCTTCTTCAAACCTCTGCTTTCAATCACGAGAACCAGGCCACACCCTAGGGTGGGATAAGAATACCAAGTAGAGGATAATGTAATAATACCATCAGCAGGTCACACCCTAGGGTGGAGTATGAATATTGATTAGGGTGGGGCCAGTAATCCAACAAAGGAGGAGTTGGGAAGGGAAATCAGTACAGATTACTGCACTAAAACAGGAATATTTTTTTACCATTAGACATGATGAAGAAGACCGGGAAAGCCTGCAAAAAAAGAGGAGGTAAGACTGAGCTATTTTTGTGGAAATAATTTGAACTCTGGAGTTGAGCAGGACCTGAGTTCAAATCTGAATCCTGTCACTTATCACCTCAAAGCCTTCTGTTAAGTTATTGAACATTTCTGCATCTCTGTGCAAGGGCAAGGACTGCTGGTATAATGCAACCTGTACTTTCTAAGTTGTTCCAACTTGGGAATGTCAACAAATTGTTCTGAGGGCCATTTATTGACCTTTTGTCCTTGAAGTTTGTGGAACTACATGCTGGTTCTGAATAATAACCAAAACTTTCTTTAAAGTCCTTCCACAGTCTTGTTCAAACTAAGCCTGCAGTCAGAGTCTTCTTAGCTTCCAAGAGCTCTGGCCACCCCACCAACTCCTCTTGTTTCTAGGTCTTGTTGAGTTGTTGGCTTGTTCTGAGCTGTGGTGTCAGCACTACTTACCCACAAAGTCTCATGGTTCTTCCAGTAAAACAACTCCTGTGATTTCCAATGCAGCTGCTCTCCTTCATGTTTCTTAGGCTCAGACATGAATCAGAGAGAATTTGGGAATAGAACCTCAGATTCAGAATCCTTCTCTCTCCATAACACTGGCTCATTGCCCTGGTGCTCTCCTGTGGGCTTTTTAAATCTCAGTGTTCATGTATATGTGTAAGTAAGCATGTGTTTTTACCACGAGCCTGTCAGGCAGTGTGGAAAAGTCTATAAATCAGTGCCAAAGTCATCCATATATGCAACTAATTAAACTATTGTGGTTTGCTGCCTCCATGATAAATGAAAAAAATTGTTGTATTTAAGTTATGTTAGCAAAAATAAAGATGTGATTTTTTTTCTCGCTAAACTTATGGACTCTTTAAATTCCTTTCCTAGACATTTTGAAATATGTGAGCCCCAGATAACTCAGATGTATCTCATGCTGCCTAATAAAGTACCTCCAAACTTTGTGTCTTAAAACAAAAATATTTTATTGTTTCACTAATTTGTGCTTAGGCATTTGGGTAGGGCCCTCTCTGTTGTTCCATGTGATGCCAATGAGAATGGTTTGATGGCTTCTTCTGATGGCTGGTTCCATCCAGATGTACAAATTAGACTAAAGAAGAAATTTTGAGTCCTTTTTAAAGGCCAGACCTAGAATTGGCAGAGCATCATCTCACTATACTCTATTTTTGAAAATGGTCACAAGCCAGGCCAGGATGTGGAGAGGTGACATAGAGCTTGCTTCTTTCTAAGAGGAATGTCAAATAATTTATTTTCATCTTTCATTTGTCTCATCAGGTTTAGAATCTTTGCTTCCATAAAGTCACATATTTCCTGCTCCCTCATGCAAATGGTCTTCTGGAAGTTCTAGTCCCATTGGTCTGCTCTATGCAAGCCACACACATCAAAATAGTAGACTGAACATGACTTAAGTACTTCAGTCACGATTGCCTTACGTTTGCAAGACTGTGGAAAGATCAACTGTAGTGATGACTCATGCCAAGTCTCCAATGCTCAAAAAATGTCAACTCTGTTCCCATTCCCTCCCTATATTTACAGAACAATAGCAAATACCATCAGCATTCAAAGAAGGAAGGAATCATTTTATGTGGAATATCAGGAAAAATCTTAAGGAACTTAACCACAACCACTAATATTTTTTTTCAGTGCCTTCTTTATTTCAGACCATGCTTAAGCGCCTTTGAAATGCAGATGATTTATTTATTTTATTATTTATTTTTTGGGTTTTGGGTCACACCCAGTGGTGCTTAGGAGTTAATCCTGTCTCTGGACTCAGAAATCACTCCTGACAGGCACAGGGGACCACATGGTTGCTGGGAATCAAATCAGGTCTATTGAATGCATGCAAGGCAAATGCCCTACTGCTGTGCTATTGTTCTGGCCCAGAAGCACAGATGATTTAATTTCACCTTCTCAAAAGCCTCGAAAGCAAGTGTTGCTGTTTCTTCAGTTTTTAGATGATGAAACTGAGAATCAGAGACATTCAATTGTCTAATGAATGATTTAGATGAGTTATGACAAACTCGGGTTTTAATCAGTATTCAATATTTGTCATCTGTTGCTAGATCACAAATCATCTCACACAGGCCTAAAATACAACAAATATGGATTATTTCACACAGTTTCTCTAAGTAAGGAATTGAAGAGCTGATGACTTTGGTGTGGGTGTGTGGGGTTTCCATATGAGACTGTAGTTAGATGAAAGCATCAGTGAACTTGAGGATCCAGTTCTCAGATGACTCAATCCTTCACTGCATGGATTGTAGGAGGTAGCTTGAGCATCCTCACAACATGGCAGCTGGCTATTGACTAAGTCATCAGGCAGAGAAGGAACAAAGTAGAAATGATCTTCGAGGGCACATGCCATAAACTACACACTGTTCTTTAGATAACATAGCTCCACCCTATACACTGAGGATTGTACAAAAAAATCTGAAAACTAGGAAATGAGCACTGGGTTGAGAGATGCTGACCTCTGGGGGGCCTTCTTTGGAGGTTGACAATTATCTTTTAACACTAACAATGCTATCAATCAATTTTTTTATTTGGAATACAATAGTATTAAAGGAGATCATATAAGATTGAGCTGGCATTAGAAGGATAGACTACGGATTAGTAGTTGGAAAGTTAGTTTTGAGTCAATCACTTTTGTGATGTTGATCAATCACTTTTGTTGACTTTGGTTTTGGGTCACACCTAGCAATGCTCAAGGATTACTCCTGGATCTGTACTCAGAATTACTCCTGGTGGTGCTTGAGGGTCCATATGGCATGTTAGGAATTAAACCAAGTTGGCTGCATGCAAAGCAAGTGTTCTATCCACTAAACTACCACTCTGGCCCCTCAATCATTTATTTTTGCTTTCACATTCCCAGTCATTGACATCAGTGTGATGCCATCATTTTAGAGATTCCCTGTATGCCATCACAGAATTTTATGATCTTTGATTTTAAAAATAGAGATTGAAATAGACTATACCCAGTTAGAGAGTTAAAACATCTATTGTATAATGCAAATCAGCAGATGTTTCAGTGGGGTGGAATGAAGAAATCATGAACTATGCAGAGAGAGATTCATTTGCTATCTGGAAGCTAGTCCCTGTTGAGGCCTGTAAAAGGAGGGATGAGGTACCTTACTGGAGACTGTGAGGGCAGATATCACAAAACTAAGAGGCCTGGATCCGAATAAACCTGCTCTCTTTGCCCTTAGCACTCTAAATCTGTACTTACTTGTGTATCAAGATGTTACATTTGCTTCTGGTGTCCTGGCAAAGAAAGGACCCAAAAGTAGATACCATCTGTGTGGAACATGTTTAGAGATTGTGAAATCAGTTCTTATTAAAAATAAAAAAGAATTTGTGGCTTTCACTCTTAAGGAAGACATGCAGTAGAGCGGGGAGGGGCCATAGAAGAGTTTTGGAAAGTGAGGAGTCAGAGTAGGTGATAGGAAGGATGATGCTTTTCTCTTTCTTTCTCCAATTCAGATGAGCGGGACTTCTGAGAATTACTTGAAAAGTTTCCTGGCATTGCAAGAACCAAAGTGACTATATATAACTTTTTTTTGTTTTTGTTAGGACAACATCTATGGGTGCTCAGGGCTTACTCTTGGCTTTGTGCTTAGAGATCACTCCTGGCAGAATTTAGGAGACCACATGGGGTGATGTGTCAGCTTCAGGCAAGGCAAGAAACTTATCTACTGTACTATTTCTCTGCCCTCAGGGTTCCATGTAGTGACTATGTTTGACTCTTGCCTAAAAAGTCTGGGGAGAGTGATATACTACATCTTTCCTAAGTTAAAAGAGAGGATGGAGAACTATGTCTATATGTATAGTCCTCCCAATTCCAGTGGGAACCTGGATATGATTCCACAAAGGGGGGCAGACTTGAGAGTGGCTCCCCTCCAAAGATCCTTTGTGAGGCACAATTTGACTCCAACAAAGAAAAGTTGAGTAGAATAGACAGCTGTGGGTATGGGTTTGAATGGTCATGTGAGGAAAATATAATTTTATCACAGGGAATTGCAAGTCAATCCCCTCAATGGAAGAATGGAGAAAAGAGGTATCCCCAGGAAGAAAGAACCAATGTTTGCATGCTTACATTAACTAGTGTAGATGAGCCAGTATTCATAAGACTATCTCATATTCTGTATTCTCCTACCTCATTTCCTTCTTCCTAGGATTCCTAAACTCTAGAGAAGCCATAAGTACAGTTTGCAGGGGAGAAGAGTAAGAACTAGCACAGGAGCCCTTTAATCCCCGTTGCCACTTCAGTGTCTGAATCTGAGTATGAGGAGGAGGAGAGCATATACTGAATGAGTGATTGGAGCTTTGTCATTAGACCAAAAAGGCTTTAAAAATGGTCTAAGATGGAGACCCAGGAACTTGCTCAGTGGTAAAGCATCTGCCTGTAGGCAAGAGGCTATGAGTTTGATCCCTAGAAGAAAATGTGATCTGGGTGGCACAACTGTTTAGTGGCCACTTAGTGCCATAACTAAGTCTGTAATCAGTACATCTCAACAAAGTGACTAATGTGTGTGATTTTGATTATTACAATAAAAACAACAACAGAAGCCGTCAGAAGAGATGAAGTCATGAAATTTTCCTATACATGGATGTAAATGGAATCTATTATGCTGAGTGAAATAAGTCAGAGAGAGAGAGAGAGAGAGAGAGAGAGAGAGAGAGAGAGAGAGAGAGAGAGAGAGAGAGAGAGAGAGAGACGGAAAATGGTCTCATTCATCTATGGGTTTTAAGAAAAATGAAAGACTTTTCTCAACAATTTTTAGAGACAAAAAGAGAGGATGGCTGGACAACACCCTGTGTTGGTTGCGTACAATGCAAATGTCTTACTGTATGCTATTGATCCGGCCTATCTTGTTGCTTCTTTTTTTTTTTTGGTTTTGTTTTGTTTGTTTTGGGGCCACAACTGATGACACTCAGGGGTTATTCCTGGCAATGCCCCCTAAAAATCGCTCTTGGCTTGGGAGACCATTATGGGATGCTGGGGATCAATCCAGGTCCATCCTGGATCAGCTGATCCAGGTCCATCCTGGGTCAGCCTGGTGAAAGGCAAAATGTCCTATGACTTGCTCTGGCCACTCTTATTGCTTCTTAAAAGACCAAAAAGTTGCACCACGTCAAAAAAGGGAGGCCCAATGTTAATGGACTAATTCACCAATTAAAAGACACAGAGTGGGCTCCCGGAATAGGCCAGAGTGGGTGCAGGAGGTCGTGGACTAGGGTAGGTGGAAAGCAGCCATTCTAGGGAACCTTGAGCTCCCGGAACAGGCCAGAGTGGGTGCAGGAGGTCTCCGACTAGGGCGGGTGGAAAGCGGCCATTCTAGGGAACCTTGAACTCCCGGAACAGGCCAGTGTGGGTGCAGGAGGTTGCTGACTAAGGCGGGTGAAAAGCGGCCTTTCAAGGGAACAGGGACAGGCCAGAGAGTGAACCTGCACTGTCTGGCTTGAAGGGAGTGGTGATTGGTCAGGCTGGACTGAGGACGAGGGAAGGGTCCAAAACTCAACGACATCACCCAACATACTCAGGTAGAGCCACATCCCGAGAAGAGACCCAGCCCCACACCACAGGTGGTAAAAGCGGGCTGAAACCTGAAGGCATTGCACTTCAAGCCAAGCCAATAAATGCAAAGAAAGATGGGTAAACCAAGGAAAACATTAACAACAGGGGAGATGGAGAGAAATCAGAACAAGTTCCCAAGTCCACCAAAACGTGCAGACACAAGAGAGAGGAAGACCTAAAAGCAGCCATGAGATAGAATTCCAAGCCATGCTAGAAGACATGAAAGACACACTGGCCAGAGATTACAATAAATCAATAGATGAACAAATGAATCAATTTAAACATGAACTCCTAGAAAATATGAAAGACTCCATACAAACAGAATTAAATAAAATACGTAAAACCATAGAAAGTTAGAAGAGCAGAATCGCACAGCTTAAGAATCACATAGAACAACTCAAAGATAAACTGCAATAAAAAGACAACAAAGAAGCCAACAAAGAAATAGAAGGAAAAGCACTGGAAGTAAAAGTCCAGTATTTAATGAACAAAGACAAAAGAAACAATCTAAGAATTGTAAGTATACCAGAAGGGAGGAAACAGGGAAAGGGGAAGAACAATTAGTCAGGGAGATAATAGCGGAACATTTTCCCACCCTCTAAAAGACACATCTGAGCAAATCCAGGAGGTTAAAAGAGTCCCCAACAAAATAGACCCTAACAAACCAACTCTAAGACACATAGTAATTCAAATGGTAAGAAACAAAGAGAAAGGCAACCTACTTAAAGCAATAAGGGAGAAAAAACCCTCACATACAAAGGAAGGAACATTAGAATCAAACCAGATCTCCCATATGAAATACTTCAAGCAAGAAGACAGTGGAATGGCATATTTAAACAACTGAATAAAAGAAATTTTCAACCTAGAGTCCACTATCCAGTGAAACTCTCATTCATATGGGAGGGAAGACTAAAATCATTCTCAAACAAAAATGAAGTTGCACTATTTGCGCAAACAAAACCGACCCTAAATGACCTACTCAGAGATGAATTATACAATCCAAACCCCCGATTGTAACAACCACCCTAAACAACACAACTGCACAACAGCCCTCTATGTTAATAATCTCATTAAATGTTAATGGACTAAACTCTCCCATTAAAAGATGCATAATAGAGAACTGGATTAGAAAACATAAACCAGATTTTTGCTGCCTACAAGAAGCACACCTACAAGTACAATATAGGCACAGGCTTAGAATAAAAGGACGGAAATCAATTATCCAGGCCAATGGAAATAAAAAAAGCAGGGACGTCCATTCTTATATCAGACCAAATTGCATTCAACCTCAAAAAAGTGATCAGAGACAAAGAGAGTCACTACTTACTGATCAGGGGAACACTAAACCAAGAAGTGCTAATGCTGGTTAACATCTACGCACCTAAAGCAGAGCCAGCAAAATATGTATGGCAACTGCTTGCAAAACTGGAGAAACACATGAAGGGAAATGTGATAGTAGTGGGAGACCTTAATACTCCACTGTCACCACTGGACAGATCCACCAGACAGAAAACTAACAAAGAAATAAGAACCCTAAATGAAAAATTAGAAGAACAAGGGCTCATAGACTTATATAGGGCCCTCCACCCCCAGAAAGCAGAATACACATTCTTCTCAAGTCCACATGGAACCTTTTCCAGAATAGACCATGCCTTAGGATACAACTCTAACCTGCATAAAATCACAAAGGTAAGGATCATTAGAAGCACCCTGTCAGATCACTATGCAATAGAAGTCAAAATTGACTGTAAAAAGAAACAATGGAGAAAATCTAACACCTGGAGATTAAACAACATGCTGCTCAAAAACAGCTGGATCAAAGAGATACTAAAGGAAGAAATAAAAAGATTCCTTGAGACAAATGACAATGAAGAAACAACTTGTCAAAACTTGTGGGACACAGCAAAAGCAGTAATCAGGGGGAAAGTTAGCAATAAAATCCTATGTCAGGAATGAGAAAAATGACAAAATTAGCAGCTTAAAGGACCATCTTAAGGAGCTGGAACAACAACAAAAACAAAGAAACCCAAACACAACCAGAAGACATGAAATAATAAAAATCAGAGCAGAAATAAACAACATAGACTAAGAAAACAATACAGAAAATCAATGAGATCAGGAGTTGGTTTTTTGAAAGAATAAACAAGATAGACAAACCACTGACAAGACTCACCCAAAAAAAGAGGGAAAACACCCAAATAAGCAGGATCACAAATGAAAGGGGAGAGATTACAACAGAACCCCAAGAAATCCAACACATCATGAGGACATATTATGAACAACTATACTCAGGCTAGAGAACCCAGAAGAAAGTGATAGATTCTTGAAAAAATGCCAGCTTCCAAGACTAGAAAAGGAGAATTTAGAAAGCTTAAACAGGCCAATCACATCGGAGGAAATTGAAACAGTAATTAAGAAACTCCCCAAGAACAAAAGTCCAGGCCCAGATGGTTTTACAGGTGAATTCTATCAAACATTCCAAGAAGAATTGCTTCCACTGATCCACAGGCTCTTCCAAACCATTGAAAAGACAGGAATCCTCCCCAATTTCTTTTATGAGGCCAATATCACTTTGATTCCCAAAGAGGGCAAAGATACCACCAAGAAAGAAAACTGCAGAAAAATCTCATTAATGAACATAGACAAAAAATACTCAACAAAATCTTAGTGAACCAAATCCAGCACTACATCAAAAAGATTATACACCATGACCAAGTGGGTTTTATCCCAGGGATGCAAGGCTGGTTCAACATATCCAAATCAATTAACATCAGACACCACATCAATAATAAAAAAAGACAAAAAACCACATGATCATATCAATCGATGCAGAGAAGGCATTTGACAAAATTCAACACCCATTCATGTTGAAAACACTAAGCAAAATAGGTCTGGAAGGAACCTTTCTCAAGATAGTTACAGCTATCTATGAAAAGCCACAGCTAACATTATCCCTAATGGTGAAAAACTAAAAGCATTCCCACTAAGGTCAGGAACTAGGCAAGGATGTCCACTCTCTCCACTCTTATTCAACATAGTCTTAGAAGTCCTAGCAATAGCAAATCAGACAAGAGAAGGGAATCAAAGGACTTCAAATAGGGAAAGAGGAATTAAAACTATCTCTTTTTGCAGATGACATGATGGTATACATGGAAAACCCTAAAGAGTCCACAGTAAAACTCCTAGAAACAATAAACCAATACAGCAAAGTGGCTGGTTACAAAGTCAATACACAAAAGACAGTAGCATTTCTCTATACAAATATCGAAGTAGAAGAGAGGGATTAAGACTACAACTCCATTTAAAATAGTATCAAAAAACATCAAGTACCTAGGAATCAACCTTACCAGGGAAGTGAAGGACTTATACCTGGCAAACTTCAAAACACTTCAGAAAGAAATTGAAGAGGATCTTGGGAAATGGAAGAACATCCCATGCTCATGGGTAGGTAGAATCAACATAGTCAAAATGGCCATCCTACCCAAACTCCTATATAGATTTAACGCAACCCCCATCCAAATTCAGACATCATTCTTTAAAGACTTAGAACAATCAATCATAAAATTTATCTGGAACCACAAAAGACCCAGGATAGCCAAACACATACTAAAAATAGGAAGCTGGGTGGCATCTCCTTACCTAACCTGAAGCTATACTATAAAGCCATAATGATCAAAACAGCATGGTACTGGTACAAAGACAGAGGCTCAGACCAGTGGGTTAGAACAGAATTTCCAGGCATAAGCTCCCAGATATACAGTCAACTGATATTTGACAAAAGAGCCAAGAACTTGAAATGGGACAAGAAAGTCTTTTCAACAAATGGTGTTGGTACAACTGGAAAACCACATGCAAGAAATTCAAAATTGACCCATACCTCACTCCTTATACAAAAATCAACTTAAAATGGATCAAAGACCTCGAAATTAGACCCGAAACTATAAAGTTTATAGAGAAGAAAATAGGTAGAACACTTAAAGACCTACATATCAAAAAAGGTCTTCGAGGATGGAGCAACAATGGCAAGAACTTTAGTGTCAAACATAAACAAATGGGACTACATCAAACTAAAAAGCTTCTGCATGGCAAAAAGAAACCCTACTTAACACAAGAAGACAGTTAACTGACTGGGAAAAAATCTTTTCACCCATCATATCAGATAAAGGGCTGATATCCAGAATATACAAAACACTCAGAAAGCTGAGCACCCCCCAAACCAAATAAAGCCATAAAAATGGGAAGATGAAATGAATAGACACTTCTCTGAGGAGAGCAAAAGATGGCCAACAAATACATGAAAACATGCTCACCTTCACTCATCATTAGGAAAATCCAAATAAAGACAACAATGAGGTACCACCTTACACCAGAGAGAATGGCTCACATCAAAAATAATAGGAACAATCTATGTTGGCGGGAATGCAGCATGAAAGGCACTCTCATCCACTGCTGGTGGGAATGCCCCCTAGTCCAACATCTATGGAGAACAGTCTGGAGAGTGCTCAAAGAACTCAGAATTGAGCTACCATTTGACCAGCAATTGCTCTCCTAGGTATCTACCCCCAAGTTGGAAGAACATTCATTCTAAAGTATGTGTGCACCCCATTATTTATCACAGCACTCAGTATAATAGCCAAGTCTTGGAACCAACCTCGATGTCCAACAATGGATGAATGGATCATTAAGATGTGGTATCTATACACAATGGAATACTACATAGCAGTCAGAAATGATACAATCAGAGACTTTGCAGCAACGTGGATGGACCTAGAACATATTATGTTAAATGAAGTAAGCCAGAAGATGAAAGATAAACACAGATTGATAGAACTATTCTGAAGCACCTAGACAGTGGTCCTCAAACTATGGCCTGTGGGCCACATATTGTACTTGTATCTGTTTTGTTTCTTCATTGCAAAATAAGATATATGCAGTGTGCATACGAATTCATTCATAAGTTTTGTTTTTACTATAGTCAGACCCTCCAATGGTCTGAGGGACAGTGAACTGGCCCCCTGTTTAAAAACTTTGAGGACCCCTGGAACATACACCTTATATACAACTAATACTCAACTGTAGGTGTACCTATCTGAGACCCTGGATTTAGGTGTAGCTACCTGAGACCCACCCATTTCTGGGAGGGGTCTTGCAGGTAAGGTCACACATAATATCTGGTTCCCAAGACCCCTCCCAGAAATGGGTGGGTCTCAGGTAGCTACACCTAAATCCAGGGTCTCAGATAGATACACCTACATTCAACAATCAAATAACAGGGTTTAACACTGTAACACTGTAACAGTCAACATATACCAGAGAGCAGTGCCAAAAACACATAAAAGAAGAACAACACAAACTCTTGACTACACACTATACCACAAAAAAAAAAAAAAAACCCAGCAACAGCAGAAACAGCAGCATAGAAAGACCAGGTAAGTAATCAGACTTCTATTACAAAGGCCCATAATAAGCCTTTAGGGATCTTATACAGGATTGCAGGTAAAGGATACCATGGGAAACCACTGACTCCAATGGAAGCATGCCATAAAAATATGTTTTAATGCCTTAATCTTTCTATACTTAAAATAACCTCTCAGCTTTTCTGTCTACAGGCGTTCTTGGATACAAAGGGTGGACAAACTAAGATTGCATCTCAGGGCTCAATCACACGAGATACCATACCCAGCTTGCACTACAAGAATGTCCCAATAAAACTCTTTAACATTCCCTTTATCCCTAGGTAATATCTTCATTTAGGACTTGAAGCACATGACCACCCATACCACCGAAGCAGCAACTGTGACCTATAGACTTATACTACAGGCCCTACTCATCGAACACACTCAAACAAACTATCATTCCCTCACTCTTTTCTCTACTCTTTTTACTACTGTTTTTTCTTTTTCTTTTTTCTTTTTTTCTCCTTTTCTTTTTAATTTATTTTCCCTTTTCTTTCCTGCCCCTTCCATATACTTTCCTCTTTCACCCCTTAGAAAATTTTTTTTTTTAAATTTTTTTTTTATTTAAACACCTTGATTACATACATGATTGTGTTTGGGTTTCAGTCATAAAAGGAACACCACCCATCACCAGTGCAACATTCCCATCACCCAAGTCCCAAATCTCCCTCCTCCCCACCCAACCCCCGCCTGTACCCTAAACATTTCCCTCATACATTCTCAATATTAGGACAGTTCAAAATGTAGTTATTTCTCTAACTAAACTCATCACTCTTTGTGGTGAGCTTCCTGAGGTGAGCTGGAACTTCCAGCTCTTTTCTCTTTTGTGTCTGAAAATTATTATTACAAGGGTGTCTTTCATTTTTCTTAAAACCCATAGATGAGTGAGACCATTCTGCGTTTTTCTCTCTCTCTCTGACTTATTTCACTCAGCATAATAGATTCCATGTACATCCATGTATAGGAAAATTTCATGACTTCATCTCTCCCGACAGCTGCATAATATTCCATTGTGTATATGTACCACAGTTTCTTTAGCCATTCGTCTGTTGAAGGGCATCTTGGTTGTTTCCAGAGTCTTGCTATGGTAAATAGAGCTGCAATGAATATAGGTGTAAGGAAGGGGTTTTTGTATTGTATTTTTGTGTTCCTAGGGTATATTCCTAGGAGTGGTATAGCTGGATCGTATGGGAGCTCGATTTCCAGTTTTTGGAGGAATCTCCATATCGCTTTCCATAAAGGTTGAACTAGACAGCATTCCCACCAGTAGTGGATAAGAGTTCCTTTCTCTCCACATCCCCGCCAACACTGTTTATTCTCATTCTTTGTGATGTGTGCCATTCTCTGGGGTGTGAGGTGGTATCTCATTGTTGTTTTGATTTGCATCTCCCTGATGATTAGTGAACCCCTTAGAAAATTTGACTATCCCTTCACCCCACAATCTCATCCAGATTCCCCACATTAAAACTCTTCACCCTAAGTTCCTATTTCATTAGGCATCAAGAATGACCTCCTACCGCAGCGAACCAGTACCCAGCACCCAAGCGAAGGGACAACCAGTCAAACCAACACCTCGCCCCCTACAAGAAAAGGCAACCAACTCCCCTGCTGACTCATGCTGCGTGCTCCTCCTTACCAACCCTTCCTAATGTGGACTGTTACTTGAAACTGGACTTAGCTCTACAAGTATCTCCCAATGCATGAACTCTTCCCAAGTCCTCCCTACCGCAAATCTTTGCCAATCTCAAGAAAGTCAGGTTGGGAGATGAAAAGGCACCCGGGAACCCACACACCACAAGAAAATCTCAAAACACAATGGGGAAACCTATACTACCATCATAAGTATAAGACCTGTATTACTTCCCGGTCAGGGAACCAAGAAAAAAGAAAAAAAAAAAAGAAAAAGAAAAAAAAAGACCTGTATTACACTACCTCTTTACCTGCTTTTCCCCAAATGCAAGATACTTTCTTGCATCACCTTGTTCCTTTAATTAATTTACTTCATTTCTTAAAAATCTTTTTTCTTGTCATATATATGTGAGCACATATTTTTTTATTTCTATTTTTATCCTTTTTGGGTGTGTGACATGTTTTTGTTTTCTTCTCTCTTCACCCTCAAATGCATCGGCAATATAATGTAGCACCATTTCTCCCTGCAAAGGCACACTAAAAAAGGGGAAATCTTACGTATAAAAATGAACTCTTGGGCCTGGAGAGATAGCACAGCGGCGTTTGCCTTGCAAGCAGCCAATCCAGGACCAAAGGTGGTTGGTTCGAATCCCAGTGTCCCATATGGTCCCCTGTTCCTGCCAGGAGCTATTTCTGAGCAAACAGCCAAGAGTAACCCCTGAGCAACACTGGGTGTGGCCCAAAAACCAAAAAAGAACTCTTATTTATTAGGGATAAGAACTCATACTTGTTTACAATACAGGGGTATCTCCCACCTTGAAAATATATCACGTGGACCCAACTTAGACCCCAGGTGATTAGACACCAACCGTTAGCCTTGAACTCTGGACCACAGACATAGAAACGACACACTTCTTCACAACAACCACAGGAAACAAATCCCAACCTTAACAGTGCTCGGACACCAACAAGTGCCAGCCCTAATATGATACCCTGACAATGAGGAAAATGGGAACAACTTGACCTAAGAGCAAGTTATCCTACCTCACCAGCTAATGGTAAGACAAAATCAGAAGACTTGTTACCCTTTTGTCTGTCCAAATGCCAAGATCGCGATTTACAGATGACTGGCTGACAGAACCATGGCCAGACTGTATGTATCCTGGGACCAATAAAAAAGCCCTAGTCTAGGGCATGAGCTACGACCTGCATAACAACTATGATCCCTAGTTCCAGAGGTCTGTCTGAGACTATTGCAATGGAAGGGAACTCTGGAAACATAACGGAAGATGCTATCCCAGGCCCATCCTAAGATCAGCACAAAGACCAGGACCGCCAACTGCAGAAGACGGATTAAAATGACACTGAGGGAACAGAACTTATAGACCCACAAAGAAAGACATAATCATAAGTTCAGCTCCTTGACTCGTGCAGATACCGAGACCTCTAGATACAGAGGACATACAGGATATACAGGACATACAGGACAGAGCAGAAGTCTTCATACACCACAAAGCACCAAGGGGAGAGTAAATGAACCTGAAAGGAGTCTATAGTTAATCCCATGACAATATACTTCAAGGGTGGAGAAACTCTGTATCTCTTAGGCAAAGAAAATTCCTTTATGACCCCAATATTTACTGTGCATCTGCAGGAGGGAAAAAAAAGCACAAAACAATTTTTTAATTATTATTTACTTATCTATTCTTTTGTTGATTTCATTGTTGTGGTTTGGCTATTGAAGTAGATGTCTCCATTTATATTTATTTATTTATTTTCCTCTTTTCTTTTCTTATGTGCTCTGCCACATTTTTTTTTTTATCTCAATACCATGGCTTTTATATGATGCTTACCCTTTTGTTTTGTTTTGTTTGTTTGTTTTTTGGAAAGCTCACTGGATATTTTATTTGACAGTTCTTTATGTACTGTTGTGGTGTTTCACCTTCTTTTTCCCCTTTGTTTCTCAAACCAAGGATGAAAGCCCCTAGAAGGACTCCGCCCATTTCCGGAGTATCTGATTCTTTTTTCTTTTTTTTCCTCCAGGTTATTACTTTTCTCTTCTTCAAACAAAACTGCATAACTTGAACTATCTAGTCATGCCTCCCAATTGTGGGGGGGAAATAAGGGAGGTACCAAGACCAAATAGGTGTAAGACCAGTAAGTAGTAAGCTAGGCACAGAGGGGACCACTTATTCTAGTGGCCCCTGGGGTAAGGGAAGAGGTTATGGGAAGAAGGACAGAAATGGAGGTGGAGGGAGGACAATTCTGTGATGGGCATTCCCCTGATTTTATGTTAATATGTACCTAAAATATTATTGTCAATAATATGTAAGTCACTATGATTAAAATAAAAATTATATTTAATAATAATAAAAAATAACTTGCTCAGTACAAACCAAGCTTTTGACCCTTGGAAATCTAAATTAAATCTCACAGCAAAGTGTGAGCATTGTATACTTCAGGAAATCACCTTGGTAATAGATGCAGAGAAAAATGGAAGTAGATAAAGGCTAGTGGTCTGTCCTTCCTGCCATCATTCTTCCTTTACTTCCCCTTTTTTTCCTGCCAGTTTTTACTGAAGACATATTTAAACCAGATATTGTAGGGAAGAATTGTTGCAGAATATAAAATAAATGCTTAACATAACATCTATGAATGTTATTTAAGATGGAGGATAGACCTAGAGTGTAGACTTGGGCACTGTCAAAATTAGGTTTGTGTAAGGAATTTATAAAAATGATCTTCTTGGTTAATTATTTTCTAGTAATATTGTCTATTTTATAAATTATTGCACTGGTGATGGTGGGTGTTCTTACATGACAGAAACCCAACCACAATCATGTTTGTAATCAAGGTGTTTAAATAAAATATTATTAAAAATGAAAAAAAAAAAGACAGAGTGGCAAAATGGGTCAAAAAGATGAATCCAACCTTCTGCTGCCTATAAGAAACACACCTGAACCGTCAGAACAAACATAGACTCAAAATCAAAGGCTGGAGGAAAATCATCCAAGCAAACAACACCCTCAAAAAAGCTGGGGTGGCCATATTAATATCTGATGACACAAACTTTATACTCAGAAAAGTGGTAAGGGACAAAGATGGACACTACGTACTAATCAATGGATATGTGCAACAGGAAAAAATCAGACTATTAAACATATATGCACCCAATGAGAGACCAGCAAATTATCTAATACAGTTACTGACAAATCTGAAAGAAGACATCAATAATAACACAATAATTGTGGGAGACCTCAACACGGCCCTATCAACACTTGATAGATCAACCAGACTGAAACCCAACAAAAACATACTATCCCTGAAAGAGTAATGGAAGAAAGAGGACTAGTAGATATATATAGGACACTCCATCCCAAAAAATCTGGATACACATTCTTCTCCAATGTACATGGGTTATTCCCCAGAATAGACTACATGCTGACACATAAAACATACCTCCATAAAATCAAGAGGATAGAAATCATGCAGGCTACCTTTGCTGACCACAAGGCTCTGAAATTAGATGTGAACTGCAAAGGCACACAAAAGAAAAACTTTAACAATTGGAAATTAAACAGCCTGCTACTGAACAACCAGTGGGTTTGAGATGAAATCAAAAAGAACATCAAAACTTTCCTAGAAACAAATGATAATGAAGACACAAACTGCCAGAATCTATGGGACACAGCAAAAGCGGTCCTGAGAGAAAAGTTTATAGCTCTACAAGCACACATCAGGAAGGAAGAAGGGGCATACCTGAATAACTTAATGACACAGCTCAAAAAATTAGAAAATGACCAACAAGGGCCCGGAGAGATAGCACAGCGGTGTTTGCCTTGCAAGCAGCTGATCCAGGACTAAAGGTGGTTGGTTCGAATCCCGGTGTCCCATATGGTCCCCTGTGCCTGCCAGGAGCTATTTCTGAGCAGACAGCCAGGAGTAACCCCTGAGCACCGCCGGGTGTGACCCAAAAAAGTAAATAAATTAAAAAAAATAAAAGAGAAAATGACCAACAAAAGGAACCAAAAAATAGGGAGACAGAAGGAAATAACAAAGCTGAAAGCAGAAATCAATGAAGTGGAAACCAAAAAACAATTCGAAAGATCAATGAAAGCAGAAGTTGTTTCTTTGAAAAAATAAATAAGATTGATAGACCATTGGCAAAACTCACAAAGAAAGAGAGAGAGAGAGAAATCTGATAACCCGTATTAGAAATGAATAGGGGGAGATCACAACAGATATTGCAGAGATCCAAAGGGTAATCAGAGACTACTTTGAGAAACTTTATGCTACTAAACATGAGAACCTAGAAGAAATGGAAAAATTCTTGGACACTTATAACCTTTCACATTTAAGTAAGGAGGATGTAGCATATCTAAACACCCCCATTACTACTGAGGAAATTGAAACTGTAATCAAACATCTACCCAAAAAAAGAAAAGCTCAGGCTCAGATGGATTTCCTAATGAACTTTTTCAAATCTTTCAAGAGGAGCTACTACCAATCCTAGCCAGGCTCTTCCATGAAATTGAAAAAACGGGAACACTCCAAAACAGCTTTTATGAAGCCAACATCACCTTGATACCAAAACCAGACAGAGATGCTGCCAAAACAAATTACAGACCAATATCCCTGATGAATGTAGATGCAAAGATCTTTAACAAAATCCTGGCAAATAGGATCCAATGCATCATCAAGAATATCATACACTATTTACACTATGGTAAATAGTGCTGCAATGAATATAGGTGTAAGGAAGGGGTTTTTGTATTGTATTTTTGTGTTCCTAGGGTATATTCCTAGGAGTGGTATAGCTGGAACGTATGGGAGCTCAATTTCCAGTTTTTGGAGGAATCTCCATATCGCTTTCCATAAAGGTTGAACTAGACGGCATTCCCACCAGCAGTGGATAAGAGTTCCTTTCTCTCCACATCCCCGCCAACACTGTTTATTCTCATTCTTTGTGATGTGTGCCATTCTCTGGGGTGTGAGGTGGTATCTCATCGTTGTTTTGATTTGCATCTCCCTGATGATTAGTGATGTGGAGCACTTTTTCATGTGTCTTTTGGCCATTTGTATTTCTTCTTTGTCAAAGTGTCTGTTCATTTCTTCTCCCCATTTTTTCAACAGACGAATGGCTAAAGAAACTGTGGTACATATATACAATGGAATATTATGCAGCTGTTAGGAGAGATGAAGTCATGAAATTTTCCTATACATGGATGTACACGGAATCTATTATGCTGAGTAAAATAAGTCAGAGAGAGAGAGAGAAAAACGCAGAATGGTCTCACTCATCTATGGGTTTTAAGAAAAATGTAAGACATTCTTGCAACAATAATTTTCAGACACAAAAGAGAAAAGAGCTGGAAGTTCCAGCTCACCTCAGGAAGCTCACCACAAAGAGTGATGAGTTTAGTTAGAGAAATAACTACATTTTGAACTGTCCTAATAATGAGAATGTATGAGGGAAATGGAGAGCCTGTTTAGAGTACAGGCGGGGGTCGGGTGGGGAGGAGGGAGACTTGGGACATTGGTGATGGGAATGTTGCACTGGTGATGGGTGGTGTTCTTTACATGACTGAAACCCAAACACAATCATGTATGTAATCAAGGTGTTTAATTAAAAATGAAAAAAAAAAGAATTAAAAAAAAAAGAATATCATACACTACGACCAAGTAGGTTTCATCCCAGGAATGCAAGGATGGTTTAATATCTGTAAGTCTATCAACATCATACACAACATCAACAACAAGAAACAATAAAAATCACATGATCATATCAATAGATGTAGAAAAAGCTTTTGATAAGGTCCAACACCCATTCTTGATAAAAACTCTCAGCAAGATGGGAATGAAAGGAACCTTTCTCAGTCTAGTTGAAGCCATCTACCACAAGCCAATTGCAAATATTATCCTCAATGGAGAAAAACTAAAAGCTTTTCCTCTAATATTGGTACAAGACAAGGCTGTGCACTCTCACCACTCATCTTCAACATAGTACTGTAAGTGCTTGCTATAGTGATCAGGCAAGAAAAAGATATCAAGGGAATCCAGATAGGAAAGGAAGAAGACAAGCTCTCACTGTTGGCAGATGACATGATACTCTACTTAGAAAACCCTAAAGACTCTACCAAAAAGCTTCTAGAAACAATAGACTCATATAGCAAGGTGGCAGGCTACAAAATGAACACACAGAAATCAATGACCTTTTTATACACCAATAATGATAGGGAAGAGAAGGACGTCAAGAAGGCAATCCCATTCACATTAGTGCCACACAAACTTAAATATCTTGGAGTCAACTTGTCCAAAGACGTGAAGGACCTATACAAAGAAAACTATAAAGCCCTGCTCCAAGAAATAAGAGAGGACACATGGAAATGGAAACACATACCCTGCTCATGGATTGGCAGGATTAACATAATTAAAATGGCAATGCTCCCCAAAGCATTGTACAGATTTAATGCGATCCCTTTACAGATACCCATGACTTTCTTCAAGGAAGTGGATCAAACACTTATGAAGTTTATCTGTAACAATAAACACCCTCCAATAGTTAAAGCACTCCTAAGGAAGAGGGAAATGGGAGGCATTACTTTCCCCAACTTTAAACTGTACTATAAAGCAATAGTTACCAAAACAGCACGGTATTAGAATAAAGACAGACCCCCAGATCAGTGGAATAGGCTTGAGTTCTCAAACAATGTTCCTCCAGACATACAATCACCTAATTTTTGACAAAGGAGCAAGAAATCCTAAGTGGAGCAGGGAAAACCTCTCCAACAAGTGGTGCTGGCAGAACTGGTTAGCACTTGCAAAAAAGTGAACATAAACCCCCAGTTAACATCATGTCAGAAGGTAATATCTAAATGGATTAAAGATCTTGATATCAGACCTGATACCATAAGGTATATAGAACAACACGTTGGTAAAACACTCCATGACATTGAGACTAAAGGCATCTTCAAGGAGGAAACTGCATTTTCCAAACAAGTGGAAGCAGAGATCAACAGATGGGAATACATTAAGCTGAGAAGCTTCTGTACTTCAAAATAAATAGTGCCCAGGATACAATAGCCACCCACTGAGTGGGAGAAACTATTCACCCAACACCTGTTAAATAAGGGGCTAATATCCAAAATATACAGGGCACTGACAGAGCTTTACAAGAAAAAACATCTAATCCCATAAAAAAATGGGGAGGAGAAATTAACAGACACTTTGATTAAAAAGAAATACAAATGGCCAAAAGGCACATGAAAAAATGCTCCTCATCACTATTCATCAGGGAGATGCAAATCAAAACAATGATGAAATACCATCTCACACCACAGAGATTGGCACACATCACAAAGAATGAGAATAATCTATGCTGGCGGGGATGTGGAGAGAAAGGAACTCTTATCCACTACTGGTGGGAATGCTGTCTAGTCCAAATCTATGGAAAGCGATATGGAGATTCCTCCAAAATCTGGAAATTGAGCTCCCATTCGACCCAGCTATTCCACTCCTAGGGATATACCCTAAGAACACAAGAATACAATACAAAAACCCCTTCCTCACACCTATATTTATTGCAGCTCTAGTCACAATAGCCAGGCTCTGGAAACAACCAAGATACCCTTCAACAGATGAATGGCTAAAGAAACTGTAGTACATATACACAATGGAATATTATGCAGCTGTCAGGAGAGATGAAGTCATAAAATTTTCCTATACATGGATGTACATGGAATCTATCATGCTGAGTGAAATAAGTCAGAGGGAGAGAGACAGACGCAGACTAGTGTCACTCATTTATGGGTTTTAAGAAAAATAAAAGTCATTTTTGCAACAATCCTCAGAGACACTGAGAGGAGGTCTGGAACTTCCAGGTCACTTTATGAAGCTCACCACAAAGAGTGGTGAGTGCAGTTAGAGAAATAACTACACAGAGAACTACCAAAATCATGTGAATGAATGAGGGAACTGGAAAGCCTGTCTGGAGTACAGATGGATGTGGGGTGGGATGGAGGGAGATTTGCAACATTGGTGGTGGGAATGTTGCATTGGTGAAGGGGGTGTTCTTTACATGACTGAAACCTAATCACAATCATATTTGTAATCAAGATGTTTAAATAAAGAAAAAAAGGAACACTAAATAAATTACAATCCTTTTTACTTGGCTGACCCTGATTTATTACATGTGTCAATGATCTGGAAAGTACTTGTACTGATTTAGTCGATATGAATAAATATCTTTTGCCCTGAAAAAAAAAGGGATGCCCCACACTTCATTTAGGTGACTCTTCAACTGATATATTACAGGATTCTCATCCCAACCACTTTAATTAATGTTTCATAAATAAACAGGTTTTTTCTCAAAGAAATTTTAGTGTTGTCAACTACTAAGGCAAGAGCTTTGTTCAGACTGTTAGACCCACTCAGTCAAGTTATCTGAACTGTTCTGAGTAATCTCAATCAAGGAAGCTGAGTAAGATCCAGTGGCTAAAATCGGAACACTCAGGATGATTTCACCCTCTATTCAGTGAATACGTGTGACGGTGTGTTCAGTGACACACACATACATGCCAGCTTCCTTGTCTCAGGGGTCTGGAAAAAAAAAGTCAGTTTTGTTTGGATTGATTTCTTGTGTGTCAGCTAAACTGTATTGAGAGGCATTAAGACACAGGCTAGAGGGAAGGGCACCTTCTAAACAGGTATGCATTGAGGGGGGAGTGTACAATTGGGCACCCTGGCTACCATTTGAATTAAGAGAGATTGAAGTAAAGAGCTGAGAAACAGGAGACGTTGAAAGACAAAGCACTTAAAACTCAGACTTAGAAGGCCTTGATGAAATCAGAGTGGCCAAGCCCATTGCAAGCTTTGGTTAGCGTTATGTTGCTGTTTGCATAGACCTCAGATCAGGGGAATTAAGTCCTGATTTTTCCATGCAGTCTTTACTTTCAGAAAAGGAATAAATAACTTGCAGGCAATACTCCAGACTCTGGACTCAAACAGACTTGAGTCTGAATCTTCCATATAATCTTATTACCTCTGTATCTTGGGCAACATCTCTCTGATCCTCCCTTTCATCACAGGTTAAAATAAAAAAGAATGTTCCTCTCAATTGCTCAGTAAAGATGAAATGGAATGAGGTGTAGTGTCTGACATACAAACATTCTCAGCTCATGAAAATTCCAGTCCACTTACCAATTTAGGCATACTGCATAGTATTTAAGGACTTACTAAAGGCTTGTCAACCTCCTGTCATCCTTTACCCCCAGCCCCTCTCCAAGAATCTCAATTCAGATGATCCAATAGGATCTTGGTTTTCTACTTAGTTGATTTGTGCTTAGTCCTTGACATCTTTGTTCTTCTCTGTTGGAACTTAAACCAAGATGACAGATCAAAGCCAAGGTTGTCTTGATATATCCCATGTCCTGAGAAGCAGAGAAATCCAGTGACAGGAGGAAAAGAAGTGAGAAGCAGAGATGAAAATAAGAATAGAGAATATACTTAATTTTCATGAGACTCTAAGATGCTACCATCGAATCTCCATTTAACTTACCCCTATATTGAAGCTAAGAAAATGGCCCTTTTGATTCTCCAATTTCCCTATTGTGTTCTGCTTTGACATTTGAAGACAGCAGCTTGAGAGAAGCTGAATGTCTTATCAAAAATCTACATCTGGTCCACGTAAAAGATAGATTATGATTAACCTAACCCTGGGCAATGAGCACAGACCCAGCAGAGTCTGTTAGAGGAACAACACCCAAGTGGCCTAACCCATCTGTTTACAAAACATTTCTCCTACCTGTTCTGTGAAGTAGGAATCATTTCTTCTCCCTGCATCATCAAAGTTATCAAGAAAATATCATGCATTCATAAAAGACTATCAGTACTGTTAGAAAAAATGAACATCGTTTTTATGCTGAAAAATACTGTCCAAATTCTAGCCATTATCTATTTATATAACTTTGTCTCATGAGCTTTATGTTGAAAATCCCATAGACAGCAACTGTGTCTACTTGAGTGCCTCCTACCCTCCAAAACACCTGGAAATCTGCTAATCCTTGGGAAATGTCAAATAATGGGAAATTGAGAAACTGAGATCACATTAAATTTTTCAAGCAAAGAAGAAACCCATTTACTAAAGAAAGGCAGAATGTGGAGCCATTACTCAAGTTCTTAACTCATGTTCCCAATCATCCTTTAGAAACACGAGGTGATTAAAAAGGAAGAAATAATTTATGTGAGTGTTTGTATGCTACTTCCTGAAGTAGCTACTCAGAACACCACAGTAAAGTATGTGTTTTTCCATTCTCTGGAAAGCAAGAAAATACAGAGCTGTTTTTACTCAAACTTTTCCAAAACAAATTACCTTTTGTGATGGAAAATGCTGCCCCAAAGAGAGAAATTTTCAGAAAATTTATGAGCAAAGCAAAAAAAAAAAAAAAAAAGCACCAAACAGAAACCCTCTTTAATAAGAACAAGAACCTTGGCCTACAGGCCTGAATCCCTTTACAGTTGATTCTTATTCACTGGTCAATAAATCTAGATAGATCTACTGCCAATCCAGCTGAGTGTGTAACCACTGAAACCCATAAAATGTCCCATCACTTCTCTAAGCCTTGGTTTCCTCATCTTTAAAATGGGAATAGCATGCTTTTCTCAGAGGCTTCTAGAAAGATCGAAAGTGATTGGTTACATAAAGTAGACACCACTCAGTACAAAAGGAAGCTTTTTTTTCCTTTTTGTTTCCAAGGAAGACTGGAAAATCAATTACATTGACACAAGAGAGATTAGAAAAGAAAAGGCCAGCTTCAATTAGATGTTACAGAGCCCAAACACAGAATAATAAAGCTTCTCCACTGACAGTAGCAGTGAGGCTAGCAGACTCCTTTTTATTGGTTTGTTTTTGTTTGATCATCAGTTACTCCTGGCTCTATACTCAGGCATCACTCCTGGCCTTGCTCAGGCATTGATGTTATGGCAGTTGAACTTGGACACACCCCTTGGAAAACCTCACTGTAAGGACAGTTGAATCTGGACACACCCCTTGGACATGCCCCCGTTATGCCGAGTATAAAAGGGAAAATTTGGACTATTGGGGGGACTCAGGATAGTGACCAGAGCAGCACCTGCTGATTCGTGGAGAACCGGAGATAAAGCATCGGTGAGATGCTGCATGCTTCGTAATCTATTCTGTTTCTCTCTCTCTCTTTCTCTCTCTCTGTTTCTTCTGTTTCTCTCTCTCTCTTTCCTCTCTCTCTCTGTTCTCTTCTCTCTCTCCTCTGTCTCTCTCTGTTTCTCTCTGTCTCTCTCTTCTCTCTCTCTGTCTCTCTCTCTCTGTCTCTCTCTTCTCTCTGTCCTCTCTCTTCCTCCCTCTGCTCTGTCCATGTTTCTTTCTCTCTTTCTCTCTCTGTCTTTCTTCTCTCTCTCTCTCTGTTCTCTCTCTCTCTCTCTCTCTCTTTCTCTCTGTCTCTCTTTCCTCACTCCTCTCGGTCTCTGTCTTTCTGTCTCTTTCTGTCTTTCTCTCTCTTTCTCTCTGTCTCTGTCTTTCTGTCTCTCTGTCTCTGTGTGTGTATCTCACATGTGTGCTTGTGTCCCTGGTGGCCACAATTCCCCAATAGGCACTGGCTCCTTCGAGCCTTGTAGCACCGAGTCCTGACAGCCTTGGGCCTCTGCAGTCAAACAGCAGTCAAGCAGCAGGCAGACTTGCAGCTTATTTCAGTAACCTGCAGAAGCCTGACAACCTTGTAGATAACCACAGTAACTGCAACCTGGAAGGACATGTGGAAAACTGCTGTGATTCTGTAAAATCCTACAAAAATATGAGATGCTCCAGTTTGAACCTGGGTCAGCCACATCTTACCCACTATACTATGGCTCTACCCTAGCTGGCTTCTTTTTAAATAGGGCAACATATTTAGGAGGAAAAACAGAATAAAGAATGTCTCCACTTTAAATAGGGAGGATTTTGCAGCTTGTCTGCACATACATTGAGAACAGGCTTTGCAGCTCTGGCCAGAGTCTCAAAGATATATAATTCACCTCCTGAATCCCCATAGAAAATTAGTTCCTATTTCTCAAGGAGACAGATAAGTAGGGGGAAATAATCATTTGTGATCTTCTGTCTTTTCATTTCTTTCATTAATATAACCAACACATCTGGGCACAACATAGAGCATTTGGCCTTTGGCCCCAGCACCGTGATGTATTCATCAAGATCTGATCTTCGGACTGTGCCATGAGCACCACCAAGTGTTCCTTCATGGTGAGCCCTCGCCCTTCCAGCCCCTTTCAGCCCAGAACCTCAGGAAACAGTGATTTGATCCAGAAAAGTCCACTAAACTCCATTCTTGTTTTCATTTTATATTAAACATGCATTGCCAAGTAACTGTATATGATGGGAGGTAAAAAAACATTAAAAATCTGATGTATGAGATGAGGAAGGGGAAGACTTCAATTTGTTCTGTGGTTTTAAATTTCCATGGGATCTGGTTAAGGTTCAAGTATATCCCTATTGGTTTTTGTTTGTTTGTTTTTAATGGTTCATGGGCAGTAGAAGGAACATGCCATGGCCTGGAACATATGTTTTGCATCTGATTCTAGCACTGCTTAGTATCTGGGCACTGTAGGTATTCCCACCCACATCACCTCCATACGGCACCCCTGAGCAGCCCTGGGTCTGGCCCACAAACAAATATAAAAAACTAGTGTTTATAAATTTAAAAATATTCTATGTTGAAGCTAGAGAAAGTATAAGGAGTAAGATATTTGGCCACATGCAGTCAACTCTACTTAAAACGCCCAATACCATAAATCGTTCCCTGAATACAGCCAGGGGCCATTACTGAAAAGAGAGCCAGGAGTAGTTAGTCAAATTCAAGAGCTGAGTATATTTGTTATTATGTTCTTCATTTGCTGCATTTTCTCAATCAAAATTATCTTCAGAAGCAACAGCAATAGCACAGCGAAAAGGGTATTTGAGTTGTACACAACTGATCCCGGCTCAATCCATGGCATCCCATAAGGTTCCCCCAAGCCTAGCAAAAGTGATTCCTGGGCACAGAGCTAGATGAAACCCTTGAGCACTGCCGAATGTGGCCCCCAAACAAAAATAAAAACAATTATTTTTACCTAAACACTAGGTTCATAATAAACATAGTCAATGTTTTATATAGGAGCCACCCCTGGCAGTACTCAGTGGCTACATCCAACTTGATGCTCAGGGGTCACTCTCACTGGTTCTCAGGGGGACAATGCAGTGCCAGAGAGTGAACACTAGCCCTTTGAGCTACCTCTCTGATCCCTGCTTGTTTCCTGGAAAGAATGTCCTGCTGCCCTAAGAACTGGTGTCATTTTTATGCTTGGTTTTGCTTTCTTAGCAATGTTTTTGATTTACCATTGGCTTACAGCACAGATAGCTCTCGGGAGGTGCTCTTACATTCAGGTATACTTGGAGGTCTTACCCCCTCCAGTTGTTCTTCTTGTCTCTATACATGGGCTTGGATACTTGTCTAATCCATTTTCACTTGGGATATGCAAGGAGTGGCAGCCACAGACATGTTTTGTGGTGGTGTGATTAACCCATATAATGCGGCAGAAACTGGATTGTTTGCATTACAAGGTGTCTACAATCTCTCAGCTCAAACTCAGCCAACATAGGGGATTTCTGACTTGTTTTGCCAGCCTGAATATGCAAGTTGCATGAACTAACATAATGTTTTCCTGCTCAAGCATTCGTCAGGCCTGAGTCACTGGATCTTGGTCATACCTGAGGGACTGCTCTTTGCACCCAAACCTTGGCAGAGCCAGCAGGTAGCCAGGAGGTGCACTCAACTGTGTACAAGGTGGGCGGCAGAAGGGAAGCATACCAGTGCATTTTTCAGCTTTAGAGGCCTTTTAGAAACAATAGAAAGTGCTTCAGAAACTTTTAGTGTGATGTTGGAGTATTCAGCTTACATCTCATTCTTCATCTCATGATACACACGAACTAAATAAAATAACAAAGAAAATCACTACCAGAGCTACCAATGCATAAATGACTACATCATTATGTTTTATCTTGATTGTTGGAAGAAAGAAGGTAGCAATTTGGGTGAACAAAAGTCAGGGCCCCTCAATAAAAAATCAAGCCATTGTTACAACTTTGAACCAAATAGATGGTAACTTAAAAATCCAGACTAGTTAAAAAGCCACAGAATTAACATTTCACCAGTTGTTGGTTGGGTCCCTGTTTGGGTGCCAGATGTGGAGGAAGCCTCATGCCTCAAGACCAAACATTGGAGAGATGAGTGTCTGGGAGCAAATGTCAACACATGAGATAATCCACACACAGAAAAGGGGGTAAAACAGGTTCAGGAACTCCAACACGCAAGCCTTCCACTCCTAAGAAGCAGATAGCTCAATGGGGAAAAACTGGGAACACAAGAGAGCATTTTTTGAGACCTGGGGGTCTTTATTAGGAAGCACCAGACCACACCTTGGGGTAAAGAATAGGAAGGTACCTGGTTAATCCAAAATCCCAGGAAAGGTGATGACAGTTGATAAGGGAGCACATCGAGAGGAACAAAGGGTAGTGCTCCCAGGAGACTAGGAAAGGTAGGGATGTCTCCTCAGTAGAGGTAGACAGCTAAAAGAGGTTTTCCTGGAAAGAAGTTTGCTCACAGTTAAGCCTTAGGAGATTGTTTTACTGTTTTTAAGTCCAGATTTGAAAGTTTCTTTAGGGGTCTGGAGAGATAGCATGGAGGTAAGGCATTTGTCTTGCATACTGAAGGACAGTGGTTCGAATCCCGGCATCCCATATGGTCCCCTGAGCCTGCCAGGAGCGATTTCTGAGCGTAGAGTCAGGAGTGACCCCTGAGCGCTGCCGGGTGTGACCCAAAAAAACAAAAAAGAAAAGAAAAGAAGGTTTCTTTAAAAAATTAAACAAAATCTGTGATGTGGCAAAACTGGAGAAGAGACCCCTGAGGTAATAAGGAACAGCAGAGCAGAGTGAGAGGTTTCATAACTCAGAAGCCCAGCTGCCCTTGTTACATCCAAGGCCACAGGACAGGCCTGGGCTCCACTTCCCACATCTCCAGGAGGGTGGATTTAATTGAGGGTATGTCCACCAAGGGTATGTTTTAATTGAGGGTATGTTCCTAGACTCAGGCTTTTCCTGAGAACAAGTCCTGAGTTTCCTTTGAGGCTGAGAATTCCTGTAACCATGAGGATAGTGAGCATCAAGGAAGCCAGCTGGGATGCCTTGCAGGGTGACAGACAACTGGGCTCTCTCTGCTCTTTCTTTATATTCCAACTCCCACTCTGGGGGCTCACTGAGGTGGTTTGGAAAACATAGAAAAAGAGGAGGCCAAATAAGATAGTTCTAGTTCAGGTGTCAGGAGGAGCATAAAGAGTTGAGCACCTGTCTGCATGCTAGATGAGATGACAGCAGTACAACTTCGTTCAACGCGCTCGTGCACACACACACACAAACCACCACCACCACCACTACCACCACCATCACCACAAGCAGCAGCAATGCCAGGTGTGGCCTGATGGCCCTCAGCAGCTCTTGGACCCAGAACATTCTTACATTCTTGAATCCTTGGACTGGAACTCTAAACTGTCCAGTCTACCAAGCTGGAATCCAGCATCCACCAGGTTCCTGCACATTAATTGGGAAAATCATTGCCCCCCCCAGCATGTCTCTGGGCCATTGGAAATAGATACAGGATATGCAAGAGACATCTTTGCAATCAGAAATAAAATCTGTAGGATGGCTAAAGTGTGGTGTACTCATCAGGACATGCAGTATTCATGGCCTCACCAGTACATTCTGTGTTCATGCCCTGACCGGGACTTGCTGTTTTTATGCCTTCACCAGGACATCTTGTGTTCATACCTTCACAGGACATTCAGTGTTTATGCACTCATTAGGACATGCAGTGCTCGTGGCCTCACAAAGACATGCAGTGTTCATATTCTCACCCAACATGCTGAGTTCATGGCCCCACCAGGTCATGCTGTGTTTATGCTGTCATAGAGAAATATTGTGATCATGCTTTTATGAAGGCATGCTGTATTCGTGCTGTAACCAGAACATGCTATGTTCATTTGCTTTCCATGTTCATGCTGGACAGGAGACTTTCTGACCAGTGGAGGTGCAAAGTCCAAATTTCTATGAGGCTCTGTGGGTGTGCAAGATCTCTCAGCTTTGGTGCATCCAGATTCAAGTCCCCCTTTTCTGCCCCAAATACATCTGCAGTTTCTTTTAATTTTAAATTATTTTTATTTAGTTTTTTAGGCCATTCCTGGCAGTGCTCAGGGGTTACTACTGGCTCTGTGCTCAGAAATCGCACCTGCCAGACTCAGGGGACCATGTGGGATGCCAGAAAGAACCTGGGTACATCCTGGGTTGGCCACATGCAAGGCACATGCTCCACTGCTATGCTATAGCTCTAGCCCCCTCTGAAGTTTCTTTCCACCACCACAGTCAACTGCCTCACATTTCTCAGAACCAAACCTTGGTTTTGGAAAAAGCTTTATTATGTACAAAATTGTTCACCCCAGGACTTTGCATATAATTATTAAAAAAACTTATTCAATTTATGTGTCTAATAGTTGATACAGTGTCTGTGCTTCCTAAGCCTGCAACAAACATCTCCAATAGGCAAGAAGAAAATAATTAAAGAGATTCAAGGAATTTGGGCACTCATCTTGCTGGGGTCACAGATATCTTTTTTTTTTCCAGTTTTATAATTTTTTATTATGAATTATGAGAACAAAAGATGCAAAGAAAGAGGATAAGGTAAAGTTACAGTGGAAGGACAATCACCCATAACATAATTATCAGAAGAAGTCCCCTTGCTGATATCTTAACTTTGAACTTTCACCAAAGAAAGTTAAGATAAATAAAACAGAATCCATGTGCAATTACTTTGTCCCTCAAGTCCCCAGATTGTAGCACATTATAATATTTCTTAACAGCACACAAGGCAATCTAAAGCCATCAAACTTACGTAACTCCTTAAACATTAGAGGCATAGTATTTTTTACATTTCCATGTACATGCATATTAGCTTAAGTTAACCTCAAATTTTAAGTGGGTGTGTTTTAAGTATTAGAGTCAAAGGAGCACAGTAAAAACGGTGTTAGAGTGGCAATTGTTGTTTGCATAGGCCCACCAAAATATGAGAGGCATGGAAAGGAATAGCCTTGGCCTAAATACAAAGAGATCCTACCCCTGAAGTTTCCTGGCATAAGACCAGCTCTAGGCCTCAGGAAAGTTATCGTTCGCTCCAAGACATTGTCCGTAGCGCCAACACACTTATCACACAGTCTCTGTTGTCGGTCTCATGTTTCTGTATTAAAGATTCTGGAATCTGCATGTCCTACATTGAAGTCATGATGTGGAGTGCCTTCTCGTTTCACCTCACCATGAAAGGGGAATGCAGGAAGCCCTGTCCTGTAAGCAGGTTGTTGTTGTTAAGTCTTCTCAGTGTTAAGGGAAGTCTCTTTTGAGCAGGACGATGTCTGAGCAGTGGTAGGGTCTTCCGTGGTAGAGGATTGCTTCCATGTGATGTTATAGACAAACCTCACCATAAAGGGGCAATACAGCAAGCCCTGTCCAGTGAGCAGGTCATTGTTCTTGTTGTCTTCTCAGTGTTAAGGGATGTCTCTTTTGAGTAGATCGATGTCAGAGCAGCTGTAGGGTCGTCCCTGGTACAGGAATGCCTCCGGGTGATGTTATATACAACCTTGGATGTTTTGTAAATGTCTTCTGTAGATCAAGGGGTAAATGGAGATGCCCATTCTTCTGAGGCCTGTGCCAGGTCTTTATGTCAATGTTCAGGGTGTAAGGTCTCATTGCACTACAAGATTTGTGTGTTCCCATTTCTATTAGATAAGAACTTATTAGTATGTATAGTATTTTCCCATGTTAGTGTGCCTACGCAAACAAGTAATAAAGCCACGTGGTGCTATCAGATATATGGGGGCATAAGACATTTCCAACAAGACCCATGACTTGGTTCAAACATAAGTATTAACCTTAGGGATTCTTTCACACCAAATTCCATATTGAGCAGTTCACAAAGAGAAGATAAAAAAACATGGGGGGGGGGGATCATCACTGTATAAGAAAGTATTTAGCAAAAGTTATAGCCGTCAAAGAAAACACCCATAAAATGTTGAAAAGATATGCGTCATTTTTATGCCTTTTAAAATAGTTGGGTGGGTGTTAACTCTAGGGCACCACTTTGGTCTGTGAATTAGGACTCAATACTACTTAAGTTAGGGTAAAAAAGGAGTAATGATGATAGGAGATAAAGAAGTTAAAGAGAAATATGAACTTATGAAGGGGTATGCAAAAGGGCAGAGTACAAAATGGACATTCTGCATACATAAAAACATAATTCAGTGATAGTGAGTACTATTAATGTTTCTTGTGAGAGTACTATTAGCGATTTTGAGAATGTAGACTGGACAGAGATTACCAGTGCCAGCCAAACATCCTCCTGCTAGACTCCCGGCTCCTAGGAAGGAGAGATCCTTCAAGAAGCTGGGAGACCAGAGGTTCAGAGCCCCACCCAGACCCTCCCTAAGGAGCCGCATGGATAGTGGGGGAAGGCCTAGGGTACCTTCAAGCTCCACCAAGGGACCCAACTCACTGGCTTGCCCAGGTGTGTGGCCCGGGGAAGCCCTGGAGATCTGGAGCAAGGCGGCAGAGGGGTGCTGGAGTTACCCAAGTCCGGCACCCCCCCTAGGCCTGGCCAAGCAGGCCTCCGGCATGGCATGGGCTTGCCAAGCCTCCTCCTGCTAGACTCCCACAGATATCTTTACAAAATCCAATTAAGAAGAGAACATACAGTTAAGAATATAGCATTGTTACAATGTTAAAGGAGAACTCAGTACAGACATATTGATTTATATATGCTCCCTACTTTGTTAGACAAATTTTGAGTAGGTAAAAGAAGCCACTATGATCAAAATAAAAATTATATTAAAAAAAAAAAAAAGAAGTCAACAGGATATGTCTCTGGAGTTTATGGTTCCTCCAATGATTATTTATTTTAGACTAAATGGTCCCAAACTTATTTGACCTAGAGCCCCCTTTTCAGAAAACATAATCACTCAGAAGCCCCCTCAAAATCTCACCTCTTTAAGGAACAGACAGGAAGTATCCCCCTTAAAACCTTCTTGGTTCATCTCTGAAAGATTCCACCCACTTTAGGAAACAGTTTTCCAGTCTTGGAGATACCAAGTTTTCTTCCTTTTATATTTTCCAGATCTCTAGTTCAAAGCATGGGTTACTTTTATAAGAAAGAGGAAATACCTTGTTTGATTTCAAACAAGACCTGGCTCAGAATTTCAGCCTTGGGCAGTGAGCTATGGAAGGGGCCAGGGCCAGGGCAGCACTGTATAAAGGAGAGGCAAGTGAACAGCAAGGGCTACTGCCAGGGTGAAGGCCAAGTTGGTCTTGACTGAGCAGAAACAATTGCTCCCATGGATCCTGGACAGACTCAACCCTCAGTGTGTGCAGCAGCCTCACAGAGTGACTCTTCCCACTCCCTGTCTTTCCAGGCTTTCAATCCCTCAGGCTAATTAATGGACAACCCTCTCGGGAAATCATTTTAGAGGTGGAAAATCTCAGAAAGGAAAGCTTGTGGGTTCCTCAGATACCCAGACTCAGTTATGGTTAACACACTTTGTTCAAGTATGGAGACTTTATGTTGCTAGATCCCAAGTGACCAGCTAAAGCTCCATCATTCTTATCAGTACTGTACCCCAAGTCTCTATAAGCACCTTAAGAGTTTGGGAGAAACACATTTTCGTTTCTTTCTTTCTTTCCTTTTTCTTAGTCTCTTCCTTTCTTCCTTCTTTTTCTTTCTCTCTTTTTCCTTCCTTCCTTTCTTCTTTTTCTTTCTTTCTCTTTTTCTTCTTTCTTTCTCTCTCTCTCTCCTTCCTTCCTTCCTTCCTCCTCCCTTCCTTCCTTCCTTTCTTTCTTTCTTTTTCTTTCTTTTCTTTCTTCTTCTCTTTCTTTCTTTCTTCTTTCTTTCTTTCTTTCTTTTTTCTTTCTTTCTTTCTCTTTCTTTTCTTTCTTTTCTTCTTTCTTCTTTTCTTTCTTTTCTTTCTTTCTTTCTTTCTCTCTTTCTCTCTTCTCTTTCTTTCTTTCTTTCCTTCTCTCTTTCTTTTCTTTCTTTCTTTCTTTCTTTCTTTCTTTCTTTTCTTTCTTTCTTTCTTTCTTCTTTCTTCTTTCTTTCTTTCTTTCTTTCTTTCTTTCTTTCTTTCTTCTTTCTTTTCTTTCTTTCTTTCTTCCTTTCCTTCTTCCTTCCTTTCTCCCTTCCTCCTTCCTCCCTTCCCCCCTTCCTTCTTTCTTTCTTTCTTTCTTTTTCTGTCTTTCTCTTTCTTTCTTTCTCTTTCTTTCTTTCTTTCTTTCTTTCTTTCTTTCTTCTTTCTTTCTTTCCTTCTTCTTTCTTTCCTTCTTTCTCTCTTTCTTTCTTCTCTCTTCTTTCTCTTTCTTTCTTTCTTCTCTCTTCTTTCTCTCTCTTTCTCTCTTTCTCTTCTTTCTTTCTCTCTTCTTTCTTTCTTTCTTTTTCTTCTTTTTTTTCTTTCTTTCTTTCTTTCTTTTTTCTCTTTCTTTCTTTCTTTTCTTCTTTCTTCTTCTCTTTCTCTTCTTTCTTTCTTTCTTCTTTCTTTCTTTCTTTCTTTCTTTTCTTTCTTTCTTTCTTTCTTTCTTCTTTCTTTCTTTCTCTCTTTCTTCTCTCTTTCTCTCTCTTTCTCTCTTCTCTCTTTCTTTCTTTCTTTCTCTTTCTTTCTTTCTTTCTTTTTCTTTCTTCTTTCTTTCTTTCTTTCTTTTCTTTCTTTCTTTCTTTCTTTCTTTCTTTCTTCTTTCTTTCTTTCTTTCTTTCTTTCTTTCTTTCTTTCTCTCTCTCTCTTTCTTGTTCTCAGGTCTCAGGGCTTATTCCTGGCTCTCTGCTATCAGGAATCTATATGGGGTGCCAGAATCAAACCAATCAATCATGTGCAAGGCAAGGACTTTCCCAACTGTACTATCCCTCTGCACCCTGTGAGTAAACCTCTTAGCCATTGAGTTTAATGCCATCAAGGAAACCTTCCTTCCCACAATCCCTCTCTCCATATACTCCCATATTTGTCTCCGTTGATCTCACCCATAGCTCCTCATGTGAATGTTCCTGTATCTGGGGCTCTGCTTATAGAATTACACAGAACACATCTTAGTTAGCCAGGAGCCACTAGGACCCTCTCTTGATAACTGAGACACACCTGGCATCTAGAGAACTCAAAGGACTTGCCCAGGGCCATTTGACTATGGATGCCCCCATTCAACTCTGCTTCAACTAGAACCCATGGATTTCAGCTTCCAACCCCCTGCACTTTTCCCTCTCTTTGTTTAATTCTCTCAATTTCCATTTCATTCTTCTAAGCAGAATCATTTGCCCCCAACAAGAACAAGGCACACTTTTGGTCCTCTGTGGGTTTTATTTCCCATATTCAAGGGATCATTGCAAAAGACAATAATACAAAGTTATTAAAAGCAACTCCATGTAGAATGAAAAATCAGTCATTTCTCAGAAACTGGCCCTAAAGGCATTTTTCAAAAATTGGGGGTGGGAGGAGAGAGAGAAATAAAGCTTAGAAACAGCAGAAAAATCACAGTGCATCCAAAGTGAACACATGTTAGGCCCAGAGCTCAGCCAAAGGAGGCAGAAATAGCCAATTTCTCCCAATTACCCCCATTTTCCATCTCCTAATCTAAATGAAGGCTGTCATTTTATTGGCTTGTCAACCTTAAGGAAACTCGACGCTGTTTTTCATTTATTCGATTATTTCCCCAGACCCAGTCCTGCAGCCAAAGAAAAGCCTGTGGCCCAGTGCTAACTCTGCTACCCCAGTCCCGGTAGATGCTACGTCATTACCCAAGATGCTGCCTGTTCCCTGGTTGCTTGTTCCTGACTTTCTAACACTCCTCAAGGTCAGGCTCTCCTGTCTCACCAAGAAAGAGAGCCTTCAAAATCAGCCTGAAGCTGAGTTTTCAGCCCTATAGACCAGGAGCTCCTGTGAGGGCCCCTTGACTTTTTGATCACTCTGTGCCTCAGTCTCCCAGCCTGTTAGCCAGGAACAAGGAAATGCCATCCAACATTGGTAATTCATGAAGAATACTCCTTGAGGAACTGGAGAGACTACAGTTTAAGACACATACCTGCATACAGCTGACCCCAGTTTGATCCCCAGCACTATGTCATGTCCACTGAGCAACTTCTGAGTTCAGAACCAGGAGTAATCCCTAAGCATCACCAGATATGCCCCTACAAAGAGAGAGAGACAGAGAGAGAGAGAGAGAGAGAGAGAGAGAGAGACTACTCATGGAGAACATACTTCATGAAGGAAGCGATCACTCTAGAAATGCCTGGCCCCCCAACACCTTGGAATTACACATCAGCATCTTTCTCTCAAGATACCTCACTAAGTAATGGCCAAAGTGTCATAGAGGACTCTGGACACTTTAAAAGGGCACAAAGTGGACAATGTACCATTGTCCAAATGCCAAAAGTTAATGGAAAAGTTTTCCCCTTTTGCAATAGTTGGGATTAGTAATACTAGGAAACACATTTATGGCTGAGGATGCAACTTAGGTGGAAGAGTAGAAGGTCTTGTAGTGTTCTCAGCACTGCATTAACTCCAAGCACCACACTGCCAGCACATAACACCATAAACAATAAGCAATAAACAAGAAGCATAAACAAGAAGCCCTTGAGTGAGTCCTCAAACCTCTTCCTTGCAATCCTCCCTACATTTCAGGGATGCCAGCTCAGAAATGAAGAGAGTATTCTAGACAGTTACTCTTTAGACGTTCCCTACAAACATTTTGAGGAGGAAATAATCCTGTGATTTTTTTCTTCATAGAGACTTAAATTCTAAGCCAAATGGCTTTGGATGGCTCATTTACTCTATGGCTTTGGGCAAAGGACTTACCTTTTCTGTTCTTAACTCTCTCATCAGTCAAATAGGAGTCACTCCCAGAATGTGGTGCTGAAGAGTTAAGACAGGCTTAGCTTAAGGTGTTTTCCTTGAATACTGCCAACTTTTGAGTATTGTTTAGTACCCAGCATCACAGTTCCACTTCCCTACTCCCTAAGTGTGGCCCCCAAGCATGCCACAGGACCCAGGTGGCAATGTATCATTGGGGTCTCATCAGCAATTGAGAGATTTCTTCAGACCTCAGGAGCTATGCATAAAAAGCCAAAAAAAATCATAGAAAGGTCACCTGCTAAATCAGTAACTGAAATATCCACTTGATAAGTTTGATTAAACACTAGCTACCACAATCCTGATTAGCATCCCTGCTATTCAAGAGGTTACAAACCCCAAAATACCCTGGTTTCTTGACAGAGTTGAGTTGGCCCTCCCCATCCTCTCCTTCCACCTCTCCCCTTTTCCACAGCATTCAATCCCACTCCCTACTTCCTCAGTCCCAGATTCAGAATCCCTGTGGGAGGAATTTCCTAGGAAGCCACAAGGAATCTACCATATGCAATTGGAGAAATGGCTCTTAGCTGGCCCAACTTCATTGTGGACAATGAAACTGTAAAAGGTAAAGGCTTACAGTTGAGTCACCCAAGAGATTATGGAGATGGCCAGTTCATTCAATGTCCCTGGTGCCCTGCCTGTCCTAAACCCTCAGGGCCTCTGGAGTTATTGTGAGAGAGTTCTTCCCACTCCTCTGGGCTTTTAGCTACCTGCACTCCCAAAGGTTTTGACTACCTAAGGCTGCCCCAATAGGGACTCACAATACTAAGGGTTATCCACTGTACTAAACACAGAAGGACAGTGTAAAGATGGCAATGTGAGTGGCTGTTGGACACACAAAGGGTTTCTGCTGACAGGCTTTATCCATGATAGTACAGGGAAAGTGCTGAGGAAAGATTGAAGAAGCTGAGCTGGAGCAAGACCATACACCACGGCCACCCTCTATGTCTCCTTGCCATATGACCCATTGGGGCCTCAGCTCCCTGATAAACTCCAAGAACCAAGCAGGAAACCCTTAGTAGATGTGGCATCCTCCTAATAAACTTTAATAACCAGCATCAATATTCTTTATTTCTCCCTTCTCAGCAATCATCTGTTTTGGAACTGACACCATTCTTGTTTTCCTCAGAAAAAAATGGAGGCTCCTCTGTATTTCAATGCATCTCTGGCCCAGCTGGGCTCATCCTCTGTGCTGGGCTTATTAAATGGCCCCTCTGGCACCTTTCTGTGACAGAGATGGAAGTTTTTCATCAACCAAGAACTGGATTGCCAGCTCTGAGGCAGGATCATGAAAGCAAAAGATGCCATGTTGTATGTCTATGAATGAGATACAGACATAACACCAGCATGATCAAGCAAGGCTCGAACTTTCAATTTGGGTCAACCAATAAATTGGTTGGTTGTTGACTCTAGCTTTAATTGATTCTAGCTTTGACTCTTTAATTGACTCTGGCTTTAATCTTTGGTTAAATCCAATTAAACTAAATGAATAGTTCACTTTCAGTCATATGAGTCAGAGCAAAATCACCCATGCTGCTAAGGTGCTACTTTATTGATCAGCACAAACATAGAGCATTTCAGTCTTCACTGTTTCTATTAGAGAATCTTACTCCAACAGAGGTGAAAAAAACCAACAAAACAACACCTAAAATTCTGTGTTCTGGGGATTCAGGCAGTAAGAGCCTTCTCTGATAAAGTGTCATTTGATCTGGAAATAGTGGATAAAGGGAAATCCTATAGGGTAGAAGGCAGTACAGGGGTTTAGGCACTTGCCTTAGAATACAATCAACTCTAGTTCAATATCCAGCACCTCCAGGAGTGACCTTTCTTGAGCACAGAGTCAGAAGTAAGGCCTGAGCACACCAGGTGTGACTCGAAAAACAAATAAAGAGAGGCAGGGAGACTCATATGGGGAAATCCTTTAATTAGAAGGGATCAGGTGGCTGAAATGGAAAGATAGGGAATGGAATGGTTAAGAGCCAAATATTTTAGAGTTTGGTTACATGGGTTTGAGTTCCAGCCTCCACTCTTTTTAGCTGTGTTCTATTGGGCAAATTATCTGTAAAATAAGAATAATAGGATATTTAGCAATAATCAGAGGATAGGGTATTTGTCTTCCAGTCTGTCTATCCAGGTTTAATCCTAATAACCCTCAGATAATCCCCTGAGTATGATCGGGGTGAAACTCTGAATGCAGAACAAGGAGCAATCCCTGAGCATCATCAAGTATTGTCAAAAAGCAAAGCAAAGGCCAAGCAAACAAACAAAAACAACAAAAAAAAGAAACACCTATAGAGTCAAAGTGATAGAACACTGGGTAAAGTGTTTGCCTTGGCACACAGCCAATTTGAGTTTTAATTTCTGGCATCCCAAATGGTCCCCTAAGCCTGCCATAAGCAATCTCTAACCACTGCCAGGTGTGCCTCCTCACAAACAAAGTAATAATAGTACCTTCCTCCCAGAGTTGCTGTGAAAATTGAAGGAGCACAATATGCACATTTACTGTTATTATTGCCTGCTCAAGATGAGGGCAGGAGTCAGGCTATTCAGGCTTTGGAGCCATAGAAAGAATATTGCCTCATCTCCTACAGCTACAGTAAATTGGTTGTGACTCTAGTAATGAAGACTCACAATCCACCTAAAGGTATGAGTAGGCCTTACCCAAATGCCAAGTGGAAAAGAAACAACCTATGAAGCCATATATTTTCAGTTAAAAAAAAAACTAGAAGTCATTTTTATATAATTTTCTCTACTTTTTAAAAGTAGGCCCCCGGCCCATGGAATGGAGGAAACTATTCACCCAAAACCCACTGATAAATGGATAATATCCAAGATATATAAGGTAACTATACATAACTTAACAAGAAAAAAGCATCTAACTCCATCAAAAAGTGGAATAAAGAAAAATGGGGTGCAGAACAATGGTGCGGTAGCAGTAAGGCATCTGCCTTGCCTGCGCTAGCCTAGGGAGCAGACCGCGATTTGATCCCTCATTATCCCATATAGGTCCCCCAAGCCAGGAGCAATTTCTGACTGCGATAGCCAGGAGTACCCCCTGAGTGTCACTGGGGTTTGACCCCCCCATAAAAAGGTGGGGAGAAAGAAATAGTCATTTCCTCAAAGAAGAAATACAAATGGCTAAAAGGCACATGAAAAAATGCTCTACATCACTAATCATTCAGGGAGATGCAAATCAAAACAACAGTGAGGTATCATCTCACACCATTGAGAATGGCATACATCACACACACACACACACACACACACACACACACACACAAAACCAAAAACAATCAGTGCTGGCATGGATGTGGGGAGAAAGGAACTTTCATTCACTGCTGGTGAGAATGTCATCTAGTCTAGCCTTTCTGGAAAACAATATGGATGTTCCTCAGAAATCTGGACATTGAGCTCCCATATGATCCAGCAATTCCATTCCTAGAGATATACCTTAGGGACACAAAAATACAATACAAAAATACCCTCTGTATTCCTATGTTTATTTCAGCACTATTTACAATAGCCAGAATGTGGAAGCAACCCAGGTGCCCTACAAAAGATGAATGACTAAAGAAATTGTGGTACATTTACACACTAGAAAACTATTCAGCTGTTAGGAAAAATGAAGTCATTGAATTTGCCTATACATGGATGAACATGTAGACTATTATGCCTAAGAGATAATGAACCAGAGGGATAGGGATAGACTTAGAATAATTTCACTCATCTGTGGGATATAAGAAAAATAAAAGCCAGTAATAAAAATAATATCTAGAGACAATAGAGCTGAACACCAGGAGGACCAGTTCATGACATGAAGTTTGACACAAAGAGCATGAGTGCAGCTAGAGCACTAACTACAATGACAACTACCATGACAATGAGAGAGAGGAGAGAGGGAGGAGTAAGTAGAGAGAGAGAGAGAGAGAGAGAGAGAGAGAGAGAGAGAGAGAGAGAGAGAGGAGAGAGAGAGAAAATAGAAGGGCAGAATGCCTGTCTGAGAGACAGGTAGGGGGTTGGGACAGGGGGTGAGAAATGGGGAAAAATTGGTAGTGGGAAGATGGCACTAGTGAAGGGTGATATACATTCTATGATTGAAACCCAAGAATGAAAAGTTTTGTGAATGCAGTGAGTAAATTTAAAAAAGAGAGAGAATAGTATTTTTAAAAAAATAATAAAAATAATAAAGCAGGTCTTGTATTTGCAAATGTGCAAATATCTTCCAGAACAAACCAACCAATTAATAGAATTTATATTCTGCCCCACAATCTGCAGGCCTCCAAACTAATATCATATCATCTGGGAGACAGATAATGACTAAAAGAGTCTCACAAGGTTATCTTGAACCAATGTGGTAAGCCCAAGAGTAGCCAAGTGAAATCTGAACATGACTACATGGCTATCCACCTAAGCTGGATACCTTCATCCAGTGCCTAAGGAAAATGGCAACAACATACACACTAATTGTATAATCTTCTTTTACTTTTTGCCATTCTGGAAAATTTTCAAAAGAAAATACATAAAATTAGCATTTTTTAAAATTAGAAGTCATTAAATAAATTTGTTCTCTAGCCCTTCATGGAGTCAGCCTGACCCTTCACCCCAAAACCACAGAAAGTTCAGGTTCATTTGGGAGGTCTGCGGTGTAGACAATTTCTGGGTGCCAGGCTATAAAATAAAAATCACTTAATTACGAAGCTGTACTGGGTGGGAAGAAGGCAAAGACATAAAGAAGGAAGGTCTGGAAAACACTGGAATAGAAGACCTCAACCTAAAATGCTATTTAGATTCTCTTTCTTTAGATCTTTTATATTTTTGAGGGGGCCACACCCAGTGATGCTCAGGGGTTACTCCTGGCTATGTACTCAGAAATAACTCCTGGCTTGGGGGACCCATATGGATGCCGGGGCATTAAACCTCGGTCATCCTAGGCTAGCACGTGCAAGGCAGACTCCTTATTACTTGCACCACTGCTCCAGCCCCTCTTTCTTTAGATCTTAACTTTAGTTAACTGTTGCTTGTTTTCATAGGAGCTTTTTGTTGTATTAAATAATTAAGGATGAGGCTGGATGGCGGTGGATGGCGATGGATTTCTTTCTGCCACCCCAGGCCACGTGGCTCAGCAACCCCATGAACCGGCGAGTTTCAGGCCCAGGTGAAATGCGAAATCACTCACTCACAGGCAGGCTTCAGGAAGAATCATCTTTATTTATGCCCTAGCCACCACATGTGTGTGGCCTATCTCATAACCTTTCAAGCATACAGCCATTCTAGGCTTGCCCTGCGTCTTATCCTCTTTCAGCCATCTCCCTCAGAGAGCCCACCAGGGCCAAAAGGCAAAAGCCCCTTAATCCCTTGGCTTCCGGGTTTTCTACCTATTCCAAGACCCCTCCCAGGAATGGGCCGGGCTTAGCAGGTAAGGTCACACCTATTATCTGGTTCCCAAGACCCCTCCCAGAAATGGGTGGGTCTTAGATAAGTACTCTACACTTTTCTTCATAAAATTTCTAATATCTAATTTGTAGTTGGAACTGGAATATAGAAGCCTAAATGCCTGCCCTTGGGTTGTTATAATTAACCTAAATGGAGCCACGAGTCAGTTATTACTCTTCCCCAGATTAAGGGAAGGACACTGAGCTAGGGTTGTTCTAGATGTGGAAAATATTTGTGATAAAGAAGTATCTTCTCATATTTAGCATCTTATTGAATGTCCCTGCTGCTCTCATCCATAGTGGGGAGAGATAAGTATTGGATTTCTTAAGGACAATTCTATGAAAACCTGGAAAGTGAAAACTGGCTGTTAAGGAAAAAAATTTCTAACACTTTTTCCAATACTAGCCCTTCAGTATTGGAAACTCAGGAAAGGTAATTTAGAAACACTAGCTTATTCTCTAACAAGAGCAAGGATTTACAGGGTTAAAGACTGGCCCTGGATAGGAGTTGGAGCCCGGAACTAAAACAAGAACTGCTAGCAAAGCATTTCCATCTGTATTTCATCACCTCCAGTCTTTCCAGTAAGTAGAGATGAAAAGTCAAATGTTAAGTTCACCTAGGATACTCAGTATATATGAGTGTCTTAAAGAGCAAAGAAAATGAAATTTAAACATGCAGAGACACACAGAGAATGCTTTCATATTTAGATCAAGACTAACTAGACTAGGAAGAGTGAGAAATTGCTTGCTGGGGGCTGTAGAGATAGTACAATGGGTTTGAGTACTTGTCTTGACTGCAGCCAACCCAGGTTTGATCTCTTGCAACCCATATGGTCTCCTGAGCTGACCAGGAATGATTCCTGAGTGCAGAGTCAGGAGTAACCCCAGTGTACCACCTGATATAGTGTTTGTCTATGTCTCTTTGAATTTGTATGAGGAAAAAAACTTACCTAGCTTTATTCTGCTTTAACTGAAATCCAGTAGTTTTGGTCTATTATGTGTGCAGTCCACAAAGCACAAAATAGTGGCAGTACCTGTGACTTGGCCACAACTTGTAATCATAAGTATTCTCTTATTATTTTTCATTAATGGCCAAAACCTAGGAAGAACCTTCATGAGCACCTTCCACCAAAAAATAAAGTAGCCAGTGGACTTTCTCCTGGATATTTTTATTTAAATGTGTTCATGAAGTTGCACATTTATGAGAATACCACCATCATTATCTTTCAAAGGCATGAAAAGACAATGGCCCTGGGACTAGGGTGCAGGGATACCCCCTTGATGTAGGGTCATTTGAATGTAAAGGGTATGTATTAAAAGCAGACAAAGAGAGACATTTCAGGGCTAAGGATCAGCATTGGAGGAAAGTGCATGCTTTTCAGACACTGTCACTATTCGGGGGAGGCTGCTGAGGGCCTCTCAAGCTGCAAAAACCAAGGGGGGCTGAGAGATTGAATGTGGCTGGGTGCCCATTCAGCTGGGCCTCACCATCACAGGGAGCCCAAATATGAGGTTCTTTTCCAAGTCACCTAATGATATTGGGGCAGTGAACTTTTCATGTATGTCTTGAGTTCATTTGCCAAAAACACTTCAAATAAATCCCCAGTTTTCCTAACAATATTCTGGCAACATCTTAGTTTTTTCTACAAGGAACCTCTCTTGACCTCTGATAGAGTGAAGTTCGCCAAGAGGAAAGAATTTCCTGGAGGTGGGAGAGTTGAGGTCAGCCAAGTGAACAAAGCTAGATCAAAGAGTAGGGATTTGATCCTAAATATAATGTGTTTTTTTTAACTGACATAATCATTTCAATATTCACTTGTTTTCATTTCCCTGCCAACATTCATCTCATTGCTCTTGGTCACAGTAGCTCAGATTTCTTTTGGAGAACCCCTTCTCTATAATTTCATAGAGTTAGTGAGAGGGACACCAAACCCAGTAGATCTGACCAATCAACCCACAGTTTTTCTCAAGTCACAGTGATTGATTCACAGGGTAAGCCTATTGGAATAATTTTATCCTTTTAATTTTATTGGAATTGGTTTAAGGATGGATACTCAATGTAGTTAGTCCAGAGTGAATTTGCAGAATGGATAAACCCTTTTGATAATAGTGCCCTTTTGCATTATATTGGACCAATAAAGGTTTAAGTCCCAAGAAGTTAGCTTTAAAGTTGTCTTGTGAAAAGCAAACCTGAGAAATAGTCAACAAATGAATAAAGATGGAACCTTTGTTGCCAAAGATTATACCTCTAGATGAAATGGAGCAAAATCCTGCCTTAAACTTTTCAGCTAAATAAACTAATGAACTGTTTTCTTTGAAAAATATTACATGAGTAGCACATTGCAGATGTATATCATTTAAAAAAACAACATCTGGTATACTATAATACATTTAGTTCCCAGCTCAAATTTCCAATTCTATCTTCACCATACAATTGACCCCTTTAAATCTCAATACAGTATTCAGCCTATTGAGTTGGGTTTTCTAGAATGTGCAGCCTAGAGAACGTGAATAGATACAATCATATCTGGTTTGATTCTAGGGGGACGCCCGCGGGAAGAGGAGCAATCAAAGACATCCTGAATGGGGTGCAGGAAGATCCAGACTCACACTGGAAATAGCTCGTCCCTTTCCCAGGGAAAGGCTGTAATAACAGTCAGTCCCTCTTTTACTCTCATGTTGCATGTTTGCTGCAACCTTTCTGGCTTTGTGGCTTCACTCCTGAGGTCTTCCTCATTCTGGGACCCAGAGGGATTTAAAAACAAAGGCTGAATCACACAAGGGCCTTTAATGCTGCTGCTCAGAGCTGACTCAGTCACATCTGCCTACATTTCACTGCTCACAGAAAACCCAAGGCCAAGTCCAGCATCAGTGCAGGGAATGAGAAACATGGTCGTGCACAGGTGTACACGAACCTCTTAGTAGGAAGGGAACAATCAACTACAACCAATGAAAGGATGCACTGCCAGGATTAGAAGTGACTTGGTTCAACAACTTCTCTGACCAAGGAAAAACCCAATCAAGGTAAGTGACTTATCAAGTCACTCTGGGTGCCAAAGGCAGAGTGAAGGAGTTCTAGGGGCCTTGACTATTGTTCTGGGAGCCTGTGGCCATACTTGGTGACCTTCATGAAATACAGGATTTGTGCTTAGACTGGATTCCCAGGGGAGAGGAAAGATGACTTCGTCTCCCCAACACCAAGGACCTGGCTTCTTCCAGATGGCCCCAGTTACAGGGCAAGAGTCCAGGCAAGAGCTGAGCTAAGCAGGAAAGACAACTCTGTGCTTGTGTGCAGAGGCACTTTGGCCAGCACATGTGTCAGTCTCCTCCTGACAAGGTAAGAACCCTGCTCCTGCTTCTCTGTGTACTGGTCCCCACTCCCCCTGCATATACATCTTGGCAACAGTTCACAGTTGTCCCCTGCCTGTACTCTAATTGAGCTTATTTCTTCCAGCTATCCAGGCAGAGTAGAAAGTTGGTTTGGGGTGATCCAACAAAGCCATAGAAACAAACAAACAAAAAAAAAGGAATTACAGTTTGAGGGGCCTGAACAATAGCACAGCGGGTAGGAAGCTTGCTTTGTACAGAGCTGACCAGAATTTAATTCCTGATGCTACATATGGTTTCCTGAGTCCTGTCAGGAGTGATTCCTGAGTGCAGAGCCAGGGGTACGTCCTGAGCACTGCCATGTGTGGCCCCAAAATAACAAAACAAATATTACAGCTCTTAAAAAAATCTTTAGGATCTAGATGTGGATTGAGTATGGGATCTCTTCTGTTATGATTAGTTTTATTTTTTTAATTTTTTTTTTTGGTGGGGGAGCTGGATTTTTTAAAAGCAGCTTTGAATTTTGCAGAGAAGGGGAGAAAATAACAAAGAATTAAATTCTCTAAGGTGCCAAACTTTGACCTTTATTAGATGAGTTTCCCTGGATAATTGAGAATTTTTAGGACTATTTCTCAAGTGGTATGTTTCTCTCTATTCTCTTCCCTCTTTTAATAGCTGAGAATATTAGATGTATATCCCTATTATCATATGACACTTTATTAACTCAGCAAAGCATTCTACTGGATATATTTCCAAAATCAAGTGTATTTAACTCTGAGACACCAAGAATTTTGGAGACACCAATCTGAACCACTTTTCTGGAAGCTTCCAGAACAATTTTCAAGACATGGTGGGACCTTTGGGCTTACGCTAGTCCCCTGAGGTCCTGAGATTCCACCAGACCAGAGACTTGAACCCCATCACATAAACACAGAAGCAATCCCTTAGGAGAGGTGGTGCCCCAGGGGATATCTGAATGAATACTGGATCCATCAGGTATATCTCCAGGCCCCTAGCTGGAATATGACACAAATCCAGAAAGAGGGGTTATAGGCAACCTCATGGTTACTGGGAATTAGAGCCTTTCTGGAGCTTTTCATGGCCCTCCTTCAATCTGGACCTCTCTTCCTAGAGAGCCCTCTAGGACTCTCTTTTCCTTTATTCTGGAGCTACAAATATCCTTCAAGTGTTTCTCAACCCTTAAGAAAAGCTCTGAGTGATCTCCAGAGGCAGATGATGCAAAAAAGAACCCTGCCATTATGGCTGCATAACCTGAAGACAACCTCAAAGCCACAGCTTCCTTCGTGGGGCCTGTGTAAAACTGGAAAGAAGGGGCAGACAAGAACCTGTCCTCACATAGCTTATTCCAAAGTTACTTGACCAACTTTGAGTAGCCACCATGCGTTTGTGTGTTCAGGCCAAAGTGATTCATAATTTACTAGAGCAGACATTTGCATGTGACTGCTAGTGTCTTTGGCTCAGTGTTCCCAAGCTGATGAATACAAGGGAGATGACCACAGAGGGTGATGGGTAAAAGAAAGGGAGAGAGGGAAGAAGGGAAAGCCAAATTTTCTAGCACTCACTTTGCACTGAGCTTAACATCTCTGGGCATCTGTCTCTCTAAGTCCACTCTTGCTCACCCAAATTATCCTTTTTCTTAACCTTTCACTAAAGTGCTAACCTGCAGGGAGTGATGATACACTAGCCCTGGGCCTATTCTTTGTCCCTTGGAGACTTGGGCTAGATCAATCTTCTCACCTATCCAATAGGCTAGGAGGCAAGCGGACTTTCAGCTCAGTTCTGGGAGGGTGCAGGGAGAAAGGCAGGGGAGGCTTCTATAGTGGATTACAGATGGCAAATAAAGAATGAAGTCAGCTTGCTTACAGCCAAGCTGAGAGAAGCAGCAAAATACCACAAAACCCCCATTCTGTGGCCCCAAGGACAAGGGCACCTAAAAATAGATACACAATACCACTGTATTTCACAACTGCTGGCCTAACACAAAACTTTTGGCTTTGGCCAAGTTAGGATGCAATGAAAACCAGCCAGAAGGCTGAAAATGACCAAGATCAACATTCAGTAGGACAATTGCCACTCCTCTCTCTGTCTCTCTGTCTCTCTGTCTCTGTCTCTCTCTGTCTCTGTCTCTGTCTCTGTCTCTCTCTGTCTCTGTCTCTGTCTCTCTCTCTCTCTCTCTCTCTCTCTCTCCATCAGACCTTAACCATAAAGCTAAAGCACCTACATACCTCCTACAACTTATAGAAAATTTGCATTTCTCCCTGGGAGAAAGACATCTTGCTAAGACATCTCATTTCAGGGGGGCTGTGGGGAGGAAGAAAAACATGTGGAATTTTGCCCTGAGAGCTAGAAAATAAGTGCAAAATGACCATGATTTCAGTATAAAGGGAAACACAACTGTAACCAGGGGATGTGGATGGGATGGAATAAGAAAACATTTTAAAGAGAAAATAATTACAAACACATGAGAGGGAAAGAGGGCATGGCCCAGGCAAGAAATGTGTAAGAAAAGATTTGGCATCCTATTTGTGGATTTAAACCAAATTTTAATGTCGACAATTCTATACTACTGACAAATATCTATTTTAGTAATTTATGAAATCCTCTTTATGGAGTAGGCTGTGTATGCCAGAAGCTGCTGTCAACTCTTTGCATGTTTTATTTCATCTCAGTCTCAGATACAAAAGATTATTCCCTTTTCCAGAGAAGGAAAGTGATTTGGACCTTTTCAAACTTGAACAGACCTTAGCTAGCATCTTGTTCAGTGGTTCCTAACCTGGCTATGTGTCAGAGTTATCTAGGAAGTCACACAGAATGCAGGGCCCTAACTTAGATACCCTCATCCTCCATCAGAACAGAAAGAGAAAAGACCTTATTGAAAATCACTGTATATGATATTCATATACAGTTTTGCTTAGAATTCACTTACCAGTCTCACTGAACTCTTAATTTCCAGATCAGAAAAATGAGGCCCAGAGAAATCTAGGGACATCCACAAGTTATCCAGCCCACAAACATCAGGGCCTGGATGAGAACCTAAGGTTTTGTATGTGGTGTTCTTGTCATCAAATCTTACGTTTGTTCCTCATGGGAATCCTAGGTGGTGGTAGAATAGTTCATTCTCTTCCACTAAATCACTAGCTTGTCATCATGTTTACTCAATTCTTGTCTAGACACATCAACTCATTGTCATCGAACAAAGTTTTATTGAGTTTTTATATGAGTCTGGGAGTCCCCTGGTCAAGAAGACCAACATGGAATTTTGTCTTCAAATTTTGTCCTCAAAGATATCAATGGAAAGATAAATAATGCTTTAAAAACATTTAATATTTTGCCACACACTTGGTGCAACCCATATTTTTAAGCTAATGTTTCCATATTACTGAATGAACTAAAATTAGTCAAAAATTATAGTACAGATGAGAAGATCTTTGAAAAGGTAACTATTACTGAATTTAAGGGGGTTACCAATAGACATACTGTAATTGTTGAAAGCAAAGATTTATTATTTGTAACAAGTAAGGAGGCAGGGAGACAACTCTTTTTTTAAATTTTTTTATATATTTTATTTAAACACCTTGACTACATATAAATGATTGTGTTTGGGTTTCAGTCATGTAAAGAACACCACCCATCACCAGTGCAACATTCCCATTACCAATTTCCAAAATCTTCCTCCTCCCCACCCAACCCCCTCCTGTACTCTAGACAGATTTTCTATTTCCCTCATACATTCTCATTGTTAGGATAGTTCACAATGTGGTTATTTCTCTAACTAAACTCATCCCTGTTTGTGGTGAGCTTCATGAGGTGAGCTGTAACTTCCAGCCCTCCTCTCTTTTGTGTCTGAAAATTATTATTGCAAGAATGTCTTTCATTTTTCTTAAAACCTATAGATGAATGAGACCATTCTGCATCTTTCTTTCTCTCTCTTACTTATTTCACTCAGCATAATAGATTCCATCTACATCCATGTATAGAAAAATTTCATGACTTCATCTCTCCTGACAGCTGCATAATATTCCATTGTGTATATATACCACAGTTTCTTTAGCCATTCATCTGTTGAAGGACATCTTGGTTGTTTCCAGAGTCTTGCCATGGTAAATAGTGCTGCAATAAATATAGGTGTAAGAAAGGGATTTTTGCATTGCATTTTTGTGTTCCTAGGGTATATCCCTAGGAGTGGTATACCTGGATCATATGGGAGCTTGATTTTCAGTTTTTGGAGGAATCTCCATATCACTTTCCAGAAAGGTTGAACTAGATGGCATTTCCACCAGCAGTGGAAAAGAGTTCCTTTCTCTCCACATCCCCACCAACACTGCTTGTTCTCCTTCTTTGTGCTTTATGCCAATCTCTGTGGTGTGAGGTGGTACCTCATAGTTGTTTTGATTTGCATCTCCTTGATAATTAGTGATGTGGAGCATCACTAATGCCTTTTGACCATTTGTATTTCTTCTTTATCAAAGTGTCTGTCCATTTCTTCTCCCCATTTTTTTTGATGGGATTAGATGTTTTTTTTCTTGTAGAGTTCTGTCAGTGCCCTGTATATTTTGGATATTAGCCTTATCTGATGTGTATTGGGTGAATAGTTCCTCCCACTCAGTGGGTAGCTCTTGTATCCTGGGTAGTATTTCCTTCGAGGTGCAGAAGCTTCTTAGTTGAATATATTCCCATCTGTTAATCTCTGCTTTCACTTGGAGAGTGCAGTTTCCTCCTCAAAGATGCCTTTAGTCTCAATGTCATGGAGTGTTTTACCTGCGTGTTGTTCTATATACCTTATGGTTTCAGGTCTGATATCGATGTCTTTGATCCATTTGGATTTTACCTTCATACATGATGTTAGCTGGGGGTGTAAGTTCGCTTTTTTTGCAAGTGGTTAGCCAGTTGTGCCAATACCACTTGTTTAAGAGGCTTTCTTTGCTCCATTTAGGACTTCTTGCTCCTTTATCAAAGATTAGATGATAGTATGTCTGGGGAACATTCTCTGAGTACTCAAGTCTATTCCACTGATCTGAGGGTCTGTCTTTATTCCAATACCATGCTGTTTTGATAACTATTGCTTTGTAATACAGTTTAAATTTGGGGAAAGTGATGCCTCCCATATTCTTTTTCCCAATAATTACTTTGGCTATTCGAGGGTGCTTATTGTTCCAAATGAATTTCAAAAGTGCCTGTTCCACTTCTTTGAAGAATGTCATGGGTATCTTTAGTGGGATCGCATTAAATCTGTACAATGGTTTGGGGAGTATTGCCATTTTAATGATGTTAATCCTGCCAATCCATGAGCAGGGTATGTGTTTCCATTTCTGTGTGTCTTCTTATTTCTTGGAGCAGAATTTTATAGTTTTCTTTTTTTATTATTTTAATTATGACAACAAAGATGCAAAGAAAGAAGACAGGGTAAGGTTACAGTGGAAGCACAATCACCCATAAACAGAATTCTCGGTAGTCCCATCGATGATATCCCAGCCTTGAACTTTCAGCTAAAGAACATTAAGAAAAACAAAACTGAACCCATGTACAATACAATTACTTTGTCCCTCAAATTCCCAGTTGTAGTACATACTATTTCTTAGCAGCACACAATATAATCTAAAGACATTAGACTTATGTAACTCCTTAAATATTGAGGGCAAAGTACATTTAGCTAGTTCCATGCACATGCTTACTAGTTTAAACTAACCTCAAAAGTTTTAGTGGGTTGTTTTTCTTAAGGATTGGAGTCAAGGGAACATAGTAAAAAATGGTGTTAGAGTGGCATTTGTTTGAATAGGCCCACCAATATATAAGGGACATGGAAAGAAAAATTATGGTCTAAATACAAGGAGACCCTACCCCTGAAGTTTCCTGGCACAGGACTGACTCTAGGCTCCAGGCAAACTAGTTTGTCCAATCCAAGTCATCGTCTGTACTGGCAATACACCTCCATTCCTCACATAGTCTCTGTTGTTGGTATCATGCTTCTGTATTAAAGATCCTGGAGTCTGCATATCCCATATTGCAGTCAGGATGGTGCAGAGCATCCTCTCATTTCACCTCACACTTAAGGGGCAATAGAGAGAACCATGTCCTGTAGAGCAGGTCATTGTTGTTGTCAAGTCTTTTCAGTGTAAACGGAAGTCTCTTTTTAGGAGATTGATGTCAGACCCTTGGTAGTGTCTTTCCTGGTAGAGGACTGCTTCCAGCTGTTGCTATAAAAGACCTTGGATGTTTCGTAGATAGCTTGCCTGGTTCCGGCGTGAATGGAGGATGCCCATTCTTCTGAGGCCTGTGCCAGGTCATTATATCAATGTTCAAGGTATAAGATACATTGTACTGAGATTTATTAGATAAGAACTTATCTGTATGTATAGTGTTTTCCCATTTTAATGTGTCTATGCAAACAAGAATCAATGCCATGAAGCGTTATCGGCGCATCTGGAGGCAATAGGAACAAGACCAGCAATTTCCATGACAGTTCAATCATAGGCATTAAACTGAGGGACAGTTCCACCAACAATCCTTACTGAACAGCTTACAAAGAAAAGACAAGATGAAAAGTGGATAGAAACATCATGGTAGAAGAATATATAGAGAGTTACAGCTGTTAAGGAAAATACACATAAAATATTCAAAAGATATATGTGTTCAATATGTATTCAATTTATGTCCTTCTAAATAGTTCTGGGATTGTTAGATCCACTGTATGTCTTTGGTCTGAGATTAGAACTGTGTGTTACTGAAGTTAAGAAGGGTAAATCTGGGGTACTGATGGTTGGGAGGAGTATATGTTGGGAGGAGTACATGTATATGCAACATGTAGACTGGTATGAAATTGCCAGTGACAGCCTGAGTATAGCTGAGCAGCTATCTGCCACCTCCCAGATCAAACTCCACCCCCTAAGCCAATGTCTGGAGCCAGCCTGGGAGTGGGGAAAACCCAGGGTGCCCCATCAGGTCCTCCCAGGAACCCACCTGGAGATCCGGAGGAAAGAGGGAGAGGGGGGTCGGGTAACCCAGGTCCTGGCCCTCCTACCCTAGGCCGGGCCAAGAGGCCCCTGGCACATACGGAGGTCTGCCAGGGGCCAGCCCGTGCCTGCTGAAAATCCTGCTCCAGGAAGGGAGGAAGACCCTCCCAGGCCCTATAATTTTCTTTGTATAGGTCCTTCACATCTTTAGTCAAGTTCACTCCAAGATATTTGAGTTTGTATGGCACTAATGTGAATGTGGTTATTTTTTTAATGTCCATTTATTCCCTATTATTATTGATTTTTGTGTGTTAATTTTGTAGCCTGCCACTTTGCTATATGAATCTATTGTTTCTAGAAGCCTTTTCGTAGAGACTTTAGGGTTTTCTAGGTAGAGTATCATGTCATCTGCAAACAGCGAGAGCATGACTTCTTCCTTTCCTATCTGGATTCCCTTGATATCTTTTTCTTGCCTAATCATTATGGCAAGAACTCCAAGCAGTATGTTGAATAGGAGTGGTAAGAGGGCAGCCTTGTCTTGTACCAGATTTTAGAGAAAAGAATTTTAGTTTATCTCCATTGAGGATAATATTTGCCATTGGTTTGTGGTAGATGGCCTTGACTATATTGAGAAAAGTTTCTTTCACTTCTATCTTGATGAGAGTTTTTATCTAGAATGAGTGTTGGACCTTACTGAATGCTTTCTCTGCATCTATTGATATGATCATATGGTTTTACTTTTTCTTTTTGTTGATATGATATATTATGTTGATTGATTTATGGATGTTAAACCATCCTTGCATTCTTGGAATGAAACCTACTTGGTCATGGTGTATGATCTTGATGAGCAAAAGATTCTGGGAAATTTAGTTTTCAGATATTTGGCTCCAGGGATCCATAACAGAGCTCAGAAAGGCAAGGTTGATGGAAAGTAAGTCAATGATGGGCCTATTTACTAAAAATGGACTTAAGTAAGAACTTCAGAGGAAGGGATGGAAGTGAAGGAGAGTGGAGGTAATGGCAATAATGGAGAGAATTTTGAGTGGGCTGGAGAATCAGGAGCTAATGTGATAGAGGACAGCCCTTCCCACTGCTTGTATAGGCAAACGTCTTACCTTTTTTAGGGGGGCAAAGCAGCTGTGCTCAGGGTTCCTCTTGGCTCTGTATTTAGAAATTACTCTTGGCAGATTAAGGGGGCCATATGGGATGCCTGAGATAGAACTTCAGTTAGCTGCATGCAAGGTAAACGTCCTACCCACTGTGCTACTGCTTTGGTCTCCTGCTTATTTAGGAAGCTAGAGGGTACTTTTATTAAATGTTACATCAGGGGCTAAGACCCTCAGAACCATGATCACAGAGCAGAGATGGGTGAGCAGCATATTCTCAGGGGTTCATTTTGCATTGAATTAGTGTTCTCTTTAGGAGTGTTTGCACTATCCCCATAAAGGAAGTGCTGTCTTTCAAAGGTTTGTTCAGGGGCATTTGTAGTTCAGTGGCATGCAGAGTCTTTGCTGGACTTCTTTGAACACAGTTTGAACCTCTTGTTGGCTTCTTACCAGCTGGAAGACCTTGGACACCAGCCCAGCCTATTGGGCAGGCCCCTTGTGAAAATCTGATTCCAGGGGCTGCTCTGAGCAGCCTCTTGTTCACTCTGCTACTTTTAGCAGTCATCTCTAGATTGGCAGTGCTGGGAGGGGGCAACAGAATCTCTATGATCAGCTCCCTGAGATTTCCTGTTTCAGGACTGTTCTGCAGCTTCTTGGATGGCCCAGCAACCCTTTGGGCCACCTTTGAAATGTTGTAGGAAGTGGGTGAAGCTCTACTGTCCTGTGCCTCTAACAGGAATATCTCACCATGGCCTAAAGCATAAAGCACCATTTGGGGGCCCTTTAGGGTTTTCGTGCTGAAACCAGAAAGGACCTAGCAGCAAGGCCTTTGGCAACTCATTTGCTACCATTGCAAAGTGACGAGTCTTGAGAAGGTCCTGGAGCAAGAGAAATGAGCACATATATGGTAGGATGGGGTGATGGGTTGTGGAGAGAACATTTTTCTCCAAGCAATCAGGGCTGGGGGACTCTGTAGGCTGCAGCAGGGCTTGGCCATCTGGTCAGGGATAGGGATTTCTCACTCTCATCTGGGCTGGCCTGAGAACTCCTCCCACCTTTGTTTCCTTTCCTGGGTGAGGTGTGGGAGTTATGGAGTGGGTGGGTAGGGAACCTGGGCATGAGCAGATTGGCTCTGCGGATTGGGGGGCTCTAGCAGAGAAAGATGAACCTTCTGTCTGAAGGACATTCAGAAGGTCCTTTCTTTGGCCCAAGGTTCCCAAGTGACCTAGGGGGGTGGTCAGTGCCCTATGACCTGCACTGGAGGCTGGTTGTACCAAGAAACTTATTAGTGTGATTTCTGGGATCTGAGGAGGACCTTCTGACCCTGAGATGTATCCATAAATCCTCTGGTTTGAAGGTAGCTGATTTGCAAGATTATTCGGGCTGGGAGATTACACAGTGGTCAGGGCTTGAGTCCTGACTTCACATGGTTCTCTGAGAATTATCAAGTACAACCTCAGGGGACCCAGCATCACTGGGCATGGTCCAGGTGGCCCCAGAACTGCAGGACTATTTCTATGGCTAGACTGAAGGAGAATCTCTGCTGGTGACCCCTAACCTCCAAAGTACCATAGTGGGAGGACGCGTGGAAAGCAACTGCCCTATCTGCTGTACTATCCCATCATATACCCATGTTTGGCACTTGTGGGTAGCCATGGGGATGGACATGTAGCCTTACACTAACAAAGCAGGTACTTTGCCATCAGAGTGTACTGGCTATCTTTTAGGGTAGATTCCAAATTATTATTGGTGCACAGGAACCTGGGCTTGGTGAAAAGACAACAAGGATCTCATCCCTTCTTAGAAATGCCCAGTCCTAAATAACTAGCCAGAAAACCAGACAAATGTCCTCTCCAAAAACTCAAGTCACTTCCAACTGGACTGGCCTCCTTCCTCTGAATTACATCAGACTTTTCTGACACTTTGTTTTATTCATTGAACATTCCTCTGAAATGTGCTAATTCTGGGATACACAAGAATCCATAGTAGAGTGAGGTTTATCTTCGGGTTTAAGAGTCTATGCATTAGGATTCTTAAAAATGAGAATGATGTGTGCCAGTCTCTGTGGTGTAAAATGGTACCTCACTGTAGTTTTGATTTGCATCTTCCTGATAATTAGTGATGTGAAGTATTTTTTATGCGTCTTTTAGCCTTTATGGAAACAATATGGAGATGCCTCAAAAAAATGGAAATTGAACTCCCATATGGTCCAGCTATTTCACTCCTAGAAATATATCCTAGAAAGACAAAAATACAATTCAAAAATCCCTTCCTCACACCTATATTCATTGAAGTACTATTTACAATAGCCAGACTCTGGAAACAACCCAAGTGCACTTCAACAGATGAATGGCTAAAGAAACTGTGGTACATATACATAATGGATTATTATGCAGCCATCAAGAGAAATAAAGTCATGAAATTTTCCTATACATGGATGTACATGGAATCTATTATGCTTAGTGAAATAAGTAAGAGAGAGATAGACACAGAATAGTATCACTCATCTATGAGTTTTAAGAAAAATTAAAGACATTACTATAATAAGGCACAGAGACAATAGAGTTAAGGGTTGGAAGAGCTGGAAGGTTCGGCTCACAGTTTGAAGCTCACCACAAAGAGTGAGGGAAATTTCTGTTAGGGAAATAACTATACTAACAACTAACATAACAATGTAAAAGAATGAGAGAAGTAGAATGTCTGTCATGAATACAGGCAAGAGTGGGGGAGAAGGTGGGCATTGGTGGTGGGAATGCTGCACTGGTGAAGGAGATTATTCTGTTTATGACTAAAACCCAACTACAAACATGCTTAAATCATGGTGCTTAAATAAAGATTTATATAAACAAAATGGGAATGAAGAGAACTGCTTGGCTTATTTTCATAAACTATTTGGGACCTCTGTGCTCCCTTTCTCATTTTGGAAGAGTTGTGACCAGGGTCTGGAGTGAGAGTAGAAAGAGAGGCTGGACTAGGTTTTTTGACAACAGGTGGTTAGTTGGCAGCCTCAGCCATCTCTAACAGGGTCTGTACAAGGTTGCTGTAGATTTCACTCTCATCCTTTGCAACCCGGATTGCCAGTGATAATATTAAGCAATTGGTTGTATAACAAATACTCCAAAACTTAATAACTTCAAACAACAGACCTTGATTTAGCTCAAGATTACATGACTGGCTGTCATTCTCATCTGGGCCAGGTGGGATAAAGGTCATTGGGTTTGTTGGGTAAGGATTCAGTTCCTTCTTTCATCTTCTGGGTGCATCTCAGACTGGTTGAGCAATTAAATAAATTTAAGACAGAGTAGGAGGAGGAAATGACACATTTAATTATGTGCTTATGGAGAATCTACATGGATGTAAATTCTAAAGTGAATGAGATTGAAGCAAGGTATTTCAAAATCTAAATTAAGAATAAATAAGAGTCCGGGGTTATACGGATCCAGAAGGGAAAGTTACATAATGAACAGATCAGTTGTTTTGCCCTCCACAAAGAGGGGGCTTCTCTGATAGAAAGACGAGGCAATCACCCCAAATTTTATTCTCCCAGGCAGTAAGGGAGCAGAAAGAATTTCTTCTGTAGGGCCTTGACCAACCTTAACTTGAAGTAATTCCAGAACAGAAAGGTGTATGCTAGGGCTGGCCAGGATAATCCCTCATTTCCCTACATCTGTGGCCGGTTTCAGGATGACCCAAGGGCTTCTGCTGAGGGTGGCCTCAGCTGGGGTGGCCTCCCCTTTCCCCCACGTGGCTTTTTATCCTCCATGTTGGCCCAGTCCAGGCTTGACTTTATGGCCAACACCTCAAGAAAGAATGAATGTTAACAAGGCCCTCTGAAGTCCAGGTTGAAAACTGTCTGACATCATTTCCATTGCATTAGACTAGTCAGATAAAGACAAAGTCCACCCAGAGTCAAGGATTGAGAGACTAGAGAAATGGTTCAAGAGACTGGAGTGTATCCTTGCAGGCGGGAGGCCCCAGCTTTGAGTTTGGGCACCACATGATTCCCTCTGCAACAGCCAGGAGTAATTTCTGAGCACAGAGTACTGACATCACTGTGTGTGACTTAAAAATCAAGACATAATAACAAAAGAGAATGCCACACTCCTGAATGGAGGACCATGATAGCAGGCTATGGTTGGCAAACAGTAGACAGTTCTCATATCCTTAGGGGTCTATCCTGCAGGGGCCACCTGGTGCTCAGCGCTACTTGCTCCCTGGACATGTTTAGGAAATGCTGAATATATATAAATGCCAGTATGTGATTTGGCAGATATGGTCCTTGCTGTCTGAACCTCAGAGCCCAGAGGGAATACAGATCAACTTAATAAGGGTGACCCTCATGGTCATAGCAGTCTGTGTGGGGTATTGAAGTGACTCACAAGACAGGGGTGTCTCTCCCTCAGTCTGAGTAGAGGATTAGAAGTACTCAAAGCAGTCACCAAAGGTGTGGTAGAGATTGAGTCATTGAGTAGTGCTGGGTGTGGTGAGAGAGAGAGAGAGAAATAGAGAAAGTCACAGAAAGAGGGAGAGAGAAGAGAAGAGAGAGGAGAGAGACAGAGAGAGGGAGAAAGAGAGACAGAGAGGGGAGAGAGAGACAAAGACAGAGAGCAACAAAGTGACAGTGGCAGAGGGAGTAAGAGAAAGAGAAGGAGGGAGAGAGAGAGAAGAGAGAGATTTGAATGTACAAAGATGCTTTTGCTGAAGGACCAGATATAGGTTTTGTGGGTATCTATGTTCATTGTCTCTGCATCACTGTTGTCTTGGTTACATACACCCAAGAAGCCAAAGGTGCTGAGTTTAAGGTTGGACTGTAGAGATTCAGGGAAATACTCTCAGAGGACAGGGTCACCTCTGGCTAACACTGTTGAAGGCAGTTCATTTGCAAAATGCCTGGGCAAGGCTCCCTGGCCTGTAGAGACTCTTCAGCAACACTTAACTTTTTATCATCAGGATTTCATTCTCTGGCTAACATCACATGCATTTGAGAGCGTGTTCTGTGGAGAAAGAATCTTTAGTGGGAGTCAGAGAATGAGAGTTTTACCTCTCTGGCTCTCCTGGTGCCATGAACAGCCCCGTAGGAGAGTGGTCCTGTTGAACTGGTGAGGAAACAGGTCTGCATGGGAGGAAAGAGGAAACAGGTTTGCATGGGAGGAAAGAATAAACAGCTATACATGGAAGCAACACAGAGACCCTCAGCTTCAAAGTCAGAATCAGTGAGTAAGGTCAGCTCTTGGGTCTCACATTGTTCCCCTTTAGACTGGTGACAGCAGTGCAATGGGCAAAGTACGGGAGGACAGAACTTGTTATTTATTGATCCACATTTTACGAGTGGTGCATTCTTTGAAGTTGTGATCTGCAGAAAGAAAAAAGATTTTCTTCCAAGTTACCTAAAGAGAGGCTGATGCCCTAGTAGGTCAAAATAACACCTGACACCCAGTATCATGAGCCAGACACAGTACAGGCTTCAATAGACTCCATATCCTTCATTAGTCATTGCTTCCATTTTGTCAGTGCAAAAGCAGAGACCCAGAGTTGTGAAGCAATTTGCTGCAAGTCACACAGCTAACAACAGAGGGAAAGAGGTGAGTTTTGTTCTGGATTTCTACTTATTGTTTTTAGTCTCAATATATAAGGATTTCCCTACAGTGAACTTTCTCTGTGTTTTATTTCCTTCCAATTTTGCTGGGGTTGATTTTCAAGAGATGCAGCTGGAACTTCCACCTGGCAAATGAAGATCTGAGGCAGCAGGTAGGCCTGTGGCTCAAGCAGTGTGAGAAGAAATGCCGGACAATTTAGGCTGAGGCACTGGCATTCCCAGACCACCAGGCAATTGCTGTATCTTGCTGTGAACAGGTGTAGGATAGCCTCCTTCCCATGCTTCTTCTCACCAGCTGCCTAGGTGGTGGCCACATATTGATGCAATGGCAGTTGGATTTGGACATGCCCCTTGAATATCCCAACTGTAATGACAGTTGAACCTGGACATGCCCCTTGGACGTGCCCTTGTCACATGGTTATAAAAAGAAAAACTTGGGCAGTTGGAGGGGGGCCCAGGCTACTCCTGGCTATGTGCTCAAAAATCGCTCCTTGGGGGACCATATGGGATCTGGGGGATGGAACCCAGATCCGTCTTGGGTCAGCTGCATACAAGGCAAATGCCCTACCACTGCGCTATCACTCTGGCCCTTTTATTTTTCTCTTTTTAATTAATAATTTTTATTGAACCACCATGAGATACACAGTTACACAGTCATAAAATGTCCTACATCCATCCCTACACCAGTGCACATTTTCCACCACCAATATCCCCCATTTCTCTCCTGACATCCCTCTCCACCTCTTGGGAATACATTTTTCTTCCTATCTCTTTCTCCCCCTTTTTTCCTTTTAGACACTGGTTTGCAGTATTGTTACTGATGGGGCATTAATGCACATCACTTTATCTCCTTTCAGTATCCATTTCTTGTCCAGAGTGATTGTTTTCAACTATCACTGTCATAGTATCCCCTTCTCTGCCCTAACTGCACTCCCTCTACTCTTTGTGGCAAGTTTTCTACCATGGACTGGTCCTCGTGGCCCTCATCTCTATTGTCTTTGGGTATTATTACCATATCCTGGTTAGAAGATTGCAGAAAACTATCATCTGAGTTAACTCCACTGACTGCAGAGGATAACTCCAGATTTATGAAAAAATATAGAGGATATCTTATAAATAATATAGAGATAGTTATCCTCCTGATTGGACTTACCTGGACAAACTACTTTGTTTATATGATATTTTTTAAATTATTATTTTAACAAACATAAAAGGGGGAAATGTTGATGTATTTAAAGGAATTAGTCAATGTACTTTTAAGAGGTGATGATACCCCCCCATAATAGCAGTTGGAATAGGACATGCCCCCCAGACTGGAAAATGCCCCCCCCATAACTGATAACTGCCTTAAGTATAAAAAGGAGAATTTGGGAAGTCAGAGAATAGCTAAGTGCAGAGCCAGGAATAACCCCTGAGCACCACTAGGTGTGACACAAAAACCAATAAATAAATAAATAAATAAACAAATAAATAAAAGGAGAATTGGGAGTCCAGAGTAAAGACTGGAGCAGAGACTGCTGGCCCCACGAGTTGTCTTAGATAAAGCATTGGCAAGATGCTGCTCACTTCTCTCTCTCTCTCTCTCTCTCTCTCTCTCTCTCTCTCTCTCTCTCTCTCTCTCTCTCTCTCTTATCCAATTCACTGTCATGAATAGGCTCTTTTCCTTCTTTTTTGGTGGTGAAGGTACCACTGCATGAATGGGAGACCAAGACTCAGAGAGATGCTCAGTCATGGTGTGGTAGACAGTATGAAGGGTTGGAGTCAGGGCCACAGACCCAGAGTTGTCTGTTACCTCATCAGCATCCTTGATCATGAGTCAGGGGTCTTCAAACTTTTTAAAGTGGGGGCTGGATTACGGTCCCTTAGAGAGCTGGAGGGCCGGACTATATGAGCTACTAATTCCTACTCACACTGCACATATCTTATATAAATAAAATGAAAACCATTTATAAATAAACAGATCATGCACCAGTATTTTAATGGGAACTGTGGGCCTGCTTTTGGCTAATGAGATGGTCAATGTTCAGTTCCATATTTGTCACTGCCAGCCATAACAAGTGATGCAAGTGGGCATCAGTTAATCTTGATCTGGTTGGAGATTTCAGATGTTTCATTCTTGAAAAAGTCTGTTCACAGGCATAAGTGCTACCAAAGATGGTTACCATTTTGAGTGCATGGTTCCTGATATTTGGATATGTCTCAGAGGGGAGAGATGCATAGAAATTCAAAAGGTTACTTGACTTAAATGTGTCTTTCAGAGAGTCACAATTCTGCAGTTCAGCCAGTTCCATTGGTAAATTGTAAGGACATTTTCAATCTCCACAGAAAATGGGTTATGAAAAAGCTGTATGTCCCGTTCATGTAGATGAAGCTCTTTGAATCTAAATTGAAACTCCTTTTGCAACAATTCTAGTGAAGTCAGGCATGTTTCCTTTGGGAATGCAACCAATGGTTTGTCTGCTGACAGGTTTTGAGTTGTTGGGAGATGACTGAAATTTTCCTCCTGTACTTGTTTGATGAGAAGGCCTAATTTTACTTCAAATGCTTTCACATGCGATGCCATATCACAGATGAGCTTCCCCTTGCCTTGAAGTTGCAGATTGAAACTGTTGAGTAGCTCTGTTATATCTGTCAGAAAGGCAAGGTGCCATTTCCATTCTGCATCTTTGAGCTCTGGTACTTCTTGGTTTTTTGAAAGTAGAAAAGCTGTAATCTGTGGAAGTAAGTCATAGAAACATTTCAAAACTCTCCCTCTACTCAGCCAATGGACTTCTGTGTGGTACAGAACATTTTCATGGGCAACATTTACCTCAGATAGAAATTCCTGAAATTGTCTGTGGTTTAGTTCATGAGTTCTAATGTAATTAACACAAGATACCATAATTTTCATAACAGAGTCCCACTTCAGTGATTTACGACACAGCGCTCGTTGGTGGATGAGGCAATGTATGGCAATTGGATGAGGATGGTTATTTTTGTCCATCTCTTGTGTAATGTGAGCAATTACTCCTCTCTTAGACCCCACCATGCTAGGAGCACCATCAGTTGTTACACTGACTAGTTTAACCTAGTCCAGCTCCAAACCATTCACAGTTTGGCAAACCTTTTCAAATATATCCACTCCTGTGGTTGTACCTTTGATACTTTGCAGTGCAGCAAGCTCTTCTGTGACTTCAAAATACTCATTTGTCCCACGCATATAAATGAGAAGTTGGGCAGAATCACGAACATCATTGCTTTCGTCGAGTGCCAAAGAAAAATAGCAAAGTTTCTTTGCAGAGTTTTGAAAATGGTGCAGCAAATTTTCTCCCATTTCTTCAATCCTTCGTGTCATTGTAACTCCTGAAAGGCTCACTGTACTAAATAAATCGTCCTTCTCTGGACACATCTCTTTGGCAACAGAAATAAGGCATTCTTTAACAAATTCTCCCTCCACAAATGGTTTGCCATTGCGCGATATTAGCTTGGCAACTTGTAAACTTGCCTGCAGTGAGGAAGTATTTAACTGATTCTGCTTCACAAAAGTTTTTTGCTGAGTCATCAGTGTATGTTTCAGTTGTAATATTTTATCTTTTCTCACTTCTCCAACCAAAAAATCATATTTATCTTTATGTTGAGTTTGTTAGTGGCATCGCAAATTGTATTCTTTGAACACAGCAACTATATTCTGGCATATCTGACACACAGCTTTTTCTTTGTACCGCATAAAAAAGTAATCGTAAGTCCACTGCTCTTTGAATATCCTACACTCGCCGTCAATTTTTCTTTTTATTGACATCATTGTTTTCTAGGGATTCCAAACTGATATTAGTGAAATACAAATATGTGTGTATATATACACACAGTGTATGAACCCCCATTAGTCCCTGATGTGAACACTTACCCCTTGCAGGCTTTTCTAAGCAGACCAGCTCAGTCCCTGATAGTTCAGTTATATCTCCCTATATACTGCCCAAATTGATATGTTCGGAATCAGTATGTGAACACTGAAAAGGAATTGCAAAATGCATATAAATTTTTCAATGTAACCCCTTTAAAATGCTTCAGCATCGAACTCCTAATTTTCTACATGGGCAATTCAGCACCGAACCCCTAACCTCCCAACCACCGCCCACCCCCTAACTTTGATTTCAGCACTGAACGCCTCACCACCCCCAAAGAGGAATTTTCATATGAGTCACCCACAGCCCAATCGGGCAGAATCCCCCATCTGACAAAAATTTATTTCTATGGCACTTTTGACTGACCTTTGGCAGTGGAGGGAGTGGAGGAAAACCTCACTGACAGGCAGGCACAGCACACAGACACCACGTTGCCTGGGGGTGGCGCAGGCGCCTTTTTACATCATATATTCACCCACATGTGGTACTCCTCGCCAAGCAGCATCCGGCGCCCTCCAGTGACATCATCAGCAATGCCCGCGCCAAGCGCCAGGCGCAAGGGCGCATCAGTGTCCCTCTCAACACGGCCTTCATGCCCACCCTCCCAGCACACAACATGCCGTGGGCAGAGGCGGTTGACGTCATCCCTGAGAAACCGTGACACTGACTGTATATGCTGGCAGGTATCTTGGCAACCAAACAGTGCTCACTGCTAGGTGGCTGGATCAGAATCCTCTGGGGGCTGCATGTGGCCTGCCAGCCGTAGTTTGAAGACCCATATCATAAGTGGATCTGATTTGTACATCTAACCTGTGGTGTTCTAGTCCACACACCTGCTGGGGAACTCTGGGGTGTGAGGTTGGAGAGATGGTTCAGTGGTCTGAACATATAATGGCCTGTTCAGGGACCTGGTTTGATCCCTAGTACTCCAGGTCTCCCAGCACTGCTGGGTGTAACCCTAAAACCTCCAGCATCAATTTCTGGCCAGTGACTGATACTAATAGGAGAGATCCCAGCCCCGATCCCTGCCTGGGAGCCTACCTGCCCCAGCAACTCTTTGGTGAGGCTGTTATTCCCGCCTCGCACACTAGAGGCCCTTAGCCCATACTTCGATGGTCACATGGTTTTTGTGCAAATAACTCGTAGTAGTAGTAGTAGTAGTAGTAGTAGTAGTAGTAGTAGTAGTAGCAGCAGCAGCAGCAGCAGCAGCAGCAGCAGCAGCAGCAGCAGCAGCAGCAGCCCTGGTAGTATCAGAGGAGCAGCGATGTACAGCGTGAAATAGGTATGACTGCCTTCCAACCGGTCCAGGTGGAGGGCAATGAGTCTGCATTTCAGATGATATTCAGGTCTCTTCAAAGAACATTCTAATTGGATTTTTCTATCCATGTACATATGCAAAAACAAGTGGAAGGCACGGTGGCCCCATTTTTATCTTTCTGCATGCAACTGGGATGTACCATAGATCTCCTCATAACCCCCAGGCAAATGTATGCACTGCTTTTTACTTTATTTTTTTTAGGATTCCTATCTAAAAGAAGGACTGGTCTTCTGCATCCTTTACTTGCTGAAACTCCTCCCAGAAGATATAAATGATATTTATATAAATATCATTTATATTTCTATATCATTTATATTGATATATAGATATCAAGTACTTTGTCTGCCTATAGCAGGCAGATGTTCCCAAGAACATACACATACCTTCGGTCTCCTTGAAATTCCCCACCCTGACCCTATATTGCCAAATTTCTTCTCTGGAAGGAAGTAAATACTTAATACTTAAATTAAATACTTAATGCTTAAATACTGTGTGTACTGGTCAGCACCGAAGTTTCTGCAGCCTGTTTAATGGAGTATTTATCGGGCAGAGATTAGGCCACTAGGTGGCGCTGAGGAAAGACGTTTCTTTAAAAGCCTGGAAGTTTCTCATAGAGAACTGGACAAGGGACGGGTGCTGTGGGAAAATGGGGTGTGGTGCATACCTGTGCTCACTTTATTTCAAACCACAGCAGCTCTCATGTTTCTGGGGTTACATCAATGCCAGGGTACTGGGTAGCATTTACATGTATGCATTCTGTTCTTGGGGCTATGGATCCCAAGTGGCGAACCTGTGTTGATGGGACAATGGCAAGACACAATTGGCAAGGCCCTTAATGCATCCAAATGCCTGGAATTTCCCTGGTGTCTCCTTCTACCATGCCTGGTAGCATGGGTCAGGCCCTGTCCTCTGTGTGTTTCCCTTGTAATTTCTCTTCTGGGCCAACAGAAATGTAATCAGCAGACTGAGAACTGCTGTGAATTATATCATGCCACTGGGCTCTTTACCAGCTGTGGATAACCTTTTGAGTTTTGAGTCCACAGCTGAAAGCGGAATATCCTTTGGGGAGACTCTCAGCCTCCTTCCACAGCATGGGAATAGAATATCTGATGGTATGTGAGGTCTTATCATGGGGGCAGGGAAGAATTAGAGGGTGCCTTTTAATACAGTTGCTTGAGAGATGCTTTTCAAACTCAAATCAGGTGACATCAAAGGCCAATCAATAGTCTGCTTGCTTCAGACTCAAATCCAATTTGGTAGGTCTCCAGGGACTGTCCTTCCTGCAGAAAGGAGAGGCTTCCTCATTGTTCCATGGACACAAAGAAGGCAGTTATGCCCCAGGACCTCTGCACAACCCAGATCTTCCAGTGGGAGGCTCTTCCCCAGATAACCAAGTTGTCCTGTCCAGTAACACCATCATGGAGCCTTCCTTTGCCAGCATGGGACTAGGGTAGGCACTGCCCTATAGCAAGGATCTGTCTTGCTTATTAGGTTCTGCTTTCTCTCCAGCACTGGCCCTGTAATAGCCCCATTACAAACACTCAAGGAACACTGATTGGATGAGGGCCGAATGGATGGGTCAAAGTGGCATGTCAGTGAAGGCCATATTGGGAAGATGCCTGTTACCTTAACAGTTCTAAAGGCTGAGGCTGGAGATAGAGCAGGGAAGCAGGCCCCAAGAAGGAATGTGGGCACATGCCTGTCTGACTGATGCAACTAGCACGGCCTAAGCCAGCCTGGCTCCTGCGAGCTCAGCTGCCAGGCCACAGCCCATCTAAGGGTGGCCAGAGCAGGTGGCCCCAGGACGTCTGCCGTCATAGGCAGGCAGGTGACCACCCAGAATGTCCACTATCTGGGCCAGCTTGTCCCTGGTAACAGTAAACATAACGGATACAGGGCCTGATGCCTGGGGTGAGCTGACAGACGGTTTACCATGGTTAGAAAAACAAATAAAAGTAAGGTGGTTAATACAGGCAAATATCTGGAAAATCGAGGCTCTTTCCCAATCTCTCTCCCTCTCTTTCTCTCTCACACACACACTGAGAGAAAGAGAGAGAGAGAGAGAAAGAGAGAGAGAGAATGACTTTGAAAACTTAGCTGTATTAAGTAATTGTTATCAGTGCCATAAAATAAGTCTAATAACAACAGTATTTAAGCAGTAATAAAAGAAGTTGTCACTGAGTCCAGGCTTGCCACATGGAGAAACTATGCTAAATGCTTCCTGAGAAGGTCAGTATTAATCTTGTAGTAGCATCTTAAATATTTCTATAAGGATGGCTATGATGCCCATTTTTCCAGGTAAGGGTAATTAGATTTAGTCACTTGTTTGGACTGACTGAAGAAAGACCCACTCACTCACTCACTAACTCATTCACTCACTCATTCCCTCAGAAAATATTGGGTACCTACTATATACAAACTACTAAGATTCAGGAGGGAACTATGCTAACCAAAAATCATCTCTGCTTTGAGGTGAAGAGATAGTATAGAGGTGAGGGTGCTTGCTTTCATGTGGTTGACCTTGGGTTGAATAATCAGCACTACGTATGGTCTTTTGCACCGACCATGAATGATTCCTGGTCAGGGTCATAGAACCAGGGAGTGGTAAGTTCTGAGGTGCCTCCTCACCAAATTGGGTTCCCCCCTCCCAAAACCTCTGCTTTTATTCAAGAAACACTAAATCTACTTAGATTACATCGTTCTTGGTGGCAACTATAATGGTAAAAAATAAACCAGGAAAGTCAAGTAGGAAGTAAAGGTAGTAAAATACATTAACCCAATATCTACCCTATCTAATTTCTCATCATCCATTTTACCATCCATCTTCATCCATCCATATACATTTACTCATAACCTATCCATATCCATTCATCTGTCATCATTTTTATTTGTCCATTCATTTGTCCATCCATCACTGATCCATTCATTAATTTATATTCATTCATCTGTCATCCTCTCCATTCATCCATCCACCCATCGATCCAATTACCCATCCACCCAGTATTTGACAAGTCAGCTCTATAGGAAGAATTCTATTAGAAAAAAGAATAAGATCTAAGTCAGTGCAGTTGTAACAGTAGCCATTAGCCTCATGCAGCTATGGCCATTTAATACTTGAGATATGAGTACAACTTTTATTTTATACAATTAGCTAAAATTAGGATTTCCATTAACAAGATTCTGGTGTAACATAAAATATTTTCCTGTTAAATTCAGCTTGTCTTGCCAGGGTTACAGTTCTATTTCACTTTGAATTAAGATTTACTGTGACCATAAAATATATCACAGATTTAAACTTTCTATAGAAAGATTGCAAAATATTTCACCATGGTTTTTAATATTAATTGTATATTGATGACCTGTTGAAATGATACTATTTCCTGCATATTAAATGAAATAATTTATTTATTAAAATACATTTCTATCTTCAAATCACATGTTTTTAATGTGACTGTTAGAAGTTATATTTCCATATGAAGCACACATTGTATTCCTACTGACCAGTCCTGTTCTAGCTCTGACCATCTTGGCTTTCCCAGGCCATGGGTGGCACCAGGCACCTAATGGAATCATTGCAGTCCAATGAGGTAAGTGCTATAATAGATGTAGGGACTTCATGCTCCTGGACAGAGTTCTGCCAAGCCTGGGATCTGAGGACAGTGCAGGGAAGGGAGATGAGAAGCCTGCTGCAAGGGGAGGAGCAATGGTCAGGCCCCATGTACACCCATCACTCTCCCGGATGCACTCTCCTGCATCTGCTCATTCAGTAATGCTGTGCTCATTTCTCCAGTGCCTATTTCTGCCAGACCTAGTTCTGTCTGGGTGCTGAATATCAAGCAGGGAACGAGGCAAAGAACCTGGTCTTAAGGAGTTAACATGCAGGTTATAATATTCAGAACAAGAAAGGAAGGGAACAAATCACAGAGTTCTGCTGGCTTGAACAAGTCATATCACTGAAAAAGGAAAAGGCTGAGAGTCTAACTCAGGTCTTGGTAATGTCAATGGCTGCCTTGTCCCATCATGTTCATCAGTCAGGCTGAGGAGTTTGGACCTTATCCCCCAAACCAGAGGAGACTGTTCAGCTGTGTCTTGGAGGAGAAAGTCACAGACAAGACACACCTTTTAGGAATGATCTATGGACTATGGGAGAAGGGATGGGCCTGAAAGAATGAACTAAAGTACTCTGGGTTTTGAAGGTGTTTTGTTAGAGCCATTTCCTCTCTTCCCAGTGCAGTGGCTGAAGGCAGACTTACCAATGGTCAAGTTAATAATCTCTTGCTGATCACAGACAAAAACCCAAGTTGCCAATGTGATTCCACGCTGCCTGAGAAGTTTGGCTTTCCAGGGATTGTGTCCCCTCAGAGAGGATTAGTGTTCTCACTGCTCCATGGACACACACAAGACAGACCTACCCCATAGCCTTTGCATGCCCCAAGCCCTCCATCTGCAAAGCTCCTTCCCAGATATCTAGGTTGTCTCTCCACATACCCCACACTGGATCTTCTTTTTGCAAACTGTGTGGCCTCTGCTCCTATACACCTTCTTGTAAAGCCTCCTCCTGACCACTGTATCCTTTGGTTCTTCTTTCCACTGCTTTGTGTAGCCCTCCTGTAGCCTTCTTCTTGTCAGCACCAACAAGGAGGTCATTCTTCTTTCCACACTCACTGTGTATCTGGGAGAGCGATGCATGTGGATCTTTGCTCTTTCCAGGCCAGCTGCAGGACTACATCATGCCAGAATGGTTTAGTCAGGCCTTGAAAGGCATCTCCTGGCCCAGTGAGCAGAACAAAAGCTATTTTCTTTCCTTCCTTCCTTCCTTCCTTCCTTCCTTCCTTCCTTCCTTCCTTCCTTCCTTCCTTCCTTCCTTCCTTCCTTCCTTCCTTCCTTCCTTCCTTCCCTTCCCTTCCCTTCCTTCCCTTCCTTCCTTCCTTCCTTCCTTCCTTCCTTCCTTCCTTCCTTCCTTCCTTCCTTCCTTCCTTCCTTCCTTCCTTCCTTCCCTTCCTTTCCTTCCTTTCTTCCTTCCTTCCTTCCTTTCCTTCCTTCCTTCCTTCCTTCCTTCCTTCCTTCCTTCCTTCCTTCCTTCCTTCCTTCCTTCCTTCCTTCCTTCCTTCCTTCCTTCCTTCTTCTACTTTTTTTGGTTTTGTTTTGGAGTCATATTTAGTGATGTTCACTGCTTATTTCTGCAGGAATCACTCCTGAAAGTGCTCAGGGGACTATATGGGTGCTGAGAATCGAACCTAAGTCAGCTACATGCAAGGCGAGTGCTCTATCCTCTGTGCTATTGCTCCAGCCCAGGAAGATTTTTTTTTTCTTTCTCCCTACATCCTGCCATGGTACCCAGTTCCTCTCAGTGATTTCTGCAGGCTCCACTGAGACAGCCAAGTTCCTCCTCAAGGGCCCATGGGCCTGTAGATAGGGCCTGCTTGTATTCTGGGGGACCCTTTATCCAGGGTGGCTGCTACTCTTTGTAGCTCCTGGATTTCCACCAGGGTTACTTTAGGAGTTTGATCCCATTTTTGTTTCTCTTTCTTCTCTATAACATAACTTTCCAGGAACCTCCTGCTATTTCATGCCCTCAGGTAGAGGAGATCTCACTTTCATTGTTGTTTTTTTCTTTTTAATTTTGGAAGCTATACCCAGAAGTGCACTGGGGCGATTCTAGGCTCAGTATTCAGGGGTCACTCATGGTGGTGCTTGGGGGAACCTCAAGAATTGAAACTGGGGCTTCTGTATACAAAACATGTGTTTTAGTCTGGTGATCTGCCAGGCCCAAGAGCTTATCTTATTCCACCTCACCACCATGCAAAATTTAGAAATGGAGAAAACAGAACAAACAGAAGCACTGCCAGCTGTCCGTTCTCCATCCTCTGCACATATGCCTTGAGAAGCAGTTCAAGGAACTTAGGAGTATCCAGAAGGTGTGAAGAGTGGTTGTTGCCAGAGGCTCCATACCACCCACTTGCTGACTTCAACCCAAGAGGGAAAAGACATCTGTCTGGGGTGGCACCACGAGGAAAGAACTAGAAGAAACAAAGTCCTGTCTCATATTCTGAAATTATCTCCTTGCCACCACTCATCAGACCCTCTTCCCAGCAGAGTGCCAAGCCTGCTGCAGTTATCTAGTGGAAAAGGAAAATAAAAAGTAGTATCTCAACTTGGGGGTTGGATATATCCAAACTGCAGAGTCAACAACTCTAAAGCAGGAGATTCAAATCATAACAACCAAATTTAAAAATGTGCCTGTCAAAAAAGTGGGCTGGTATGGTATGGGGGAGCCTGGGACACTGGTGGAGGAGAGCTAACACTGGGACTGTAACATAATAATCTGCCTAAAACTCAACTAGGAATAACTTTGTAAATTATGTCTTAGTAGAAAAGATTTTTAAAAATTTTAAAAAGAAAAGATCTCAACCTGGGTCATTTTCGTGAATCCTTAAACTGGACTGGACTAATGCCATTTCTTGATTCTTTACTAATACTCGTACCCTTTTGAGATTGTTCAGCCACAAAACAATACAATGGGAAGGTGACAAATAATGCCAGCAACTGACATCGATTGTGTTTTTGTTTGTTTGTTTGTTTTTTATGGGTCACACCCAGCAGTGCTCAGGGATTTCTCCTGGTTCCATACTCAGAAATCGCTCCTGGCAAGCTCAGGGGACCATATGGGATGCCGGGATTCGAATCACCGACCTTCTGCATGAGAGGCAAATGCCTTACCTCCATGCTATCTCTCCGGCCTCGATTGTGTCTTGTTATGTGTTTGTTTGCTTGTTTTGGGGCCACACCAGTGGTGCTCAGGGCTCTTCACTCAAGGATCAATCTTGGTGGTGCTCAGGGAAATATATGGGGTGCCAAGAATTGAACCTGGGTCATCTGTGCGTGAGGCAAGTGCTTCCCCACTGTACTATTGCTCTGGCCCCCAATTGTGTGTGTGTGTGTGTGTTTTATTCAGCTCATGTAGCATTTCATGATCTGGGCTTTAGCTCATGAATCAACATGGCCCCTTAGAACTAGGAATTATTAACCAGGACCCAATTTTAAAGATGAGAAAGTGAGGAAAAAAAGAGGAAGTTGCTTAAGACCACACACTTTGAAAGTGATGAAGCCATGATTTGCCTGCATGTGATTTTGAGCCCAAAATTTATGCTCTGGGGTTGAAAAGATAGTTGAGTGGGAAGGGTACTTGTCTTGTATACAACTGACCTAGGTTCAACCTCCAAAATCCTATACAATGCCCTGGAAGTGATCCCTGAACACAGAGTCAGGAATAAGTCCTGAGCACTGCCAAATATGATCCCCAAATCAAAAACCAAATAAACCGAAAGTAAATCATGTTCTTCACCATTCAATTGGGTTTCTAGCTACTTATCTGGAGCAGCAAGAGCACTTAATGTTTTGATTTGGGAGTCAAGTTCAGTTTTAATTTAATTTTATTTAAATTTAGTTTTATTTGATTTTGAGGCCACTTGTGACAGTGCTCAGGGCATACACCTAGTTTTGTACTCATGGGTCACTCCTTGTGGGGTCTGGGGGACTGGTGGTGCTGTGATTGAACCCGGGTAGACTGTGTGCAAGGCAAGCTCTGTACCAGTTGAACTATCACTCTGGCCCATACTTGTTATCTTCTCTTTCCATTTCATAGATCTTGGATTTTCCCAAGAAGTTTGGAAAATTGAATGCTTCATATTGTACTTAGTAATCAGACCAGAAGTTGTAAGGAGAGGACCACATGTCTGTCATGTCCCAGAGTATCTTTAGCTCCACAGGCTTGGCAGATAAGGGGAAAAAAGAAATGTGGAGGGGCCTGGGAATGACTCTGTGGTGAAGGTGCTTGCTTTCAAGCACAAGGCTGAGAGTTAAATTCCCAGGTACTGCTCTTCTTCTCCTCCTCCTCCTCCTCTTCCTCCTCCATCTCCTCCTCCTCCTCCTCCTTCTCCTCCTCCTCTTCCTCCTCCATCTCCTCCTCCTCCTCCTTCTCCTTCTCCTTCTCCTTCTCCTTCTCCTTCTCCTCCTTCTCCTTCTCCTTCTTCTCCTTCTCCTTCTTCTTCTTCCTCTCTCTCCCCTCCCTTTTTATTTTTTTTAGACACTGTGGTTTGCAATATTGTTACTGGAGGGGTATCATGTGTATCATTTTACTTACTTTCAGTATCCATTTCTTGTCCAGTGTGATTGTTTTCAACTATCACTGTCATAGTGGCCCCCTCTCCACTATAACTGCACTTCCTTGTTCTTTGTGGCAAGCTTCATACCATGAGCTGATCCCGCTGTCACTTGTCTCTATTGTCTCTGGATATTATTATAATACTATTTTTTTCTGTATCTCACAAATACCAAAGCTATCCTTCTCTCTGACTCATTTGCTAGTAGAATATTTTCTGTATCTATAAATGTACAAGAAAATTTCATGACTTCATTTTTTTATTTCTTGAGTACTCCAATGGTTACACATTCCTCTTATCTGATTTCTAGGACATTCAAAGAAGAAATTAAAGAAAAAAGTATCTGGCTTAAATCATTTGTTCTCTCTTTAAATGAACAACTAAAAGGATGGTATTAGTTTTTGTTTCAACGGTTTTAAGGTCTGTTGTAATCATCCCTTTCTCTTGATAAATAGACAGTCTAAATTGTATGTATAAGGATTGTACTCGCTGCTGTAACAAACCAACCTCTAATTTTAGAGGCTTAACACAATAGTCTATTTCTCACTTATGTATGAGCCCAATGTTTGTTCGGATTTCAACTTTCTTCCTCAAAGGGATGCCAGGTCCCAGCCTGCTTTAATAGAGTGGTTCACCATCCTGTGGGCCCTGGGAGTCCTGTGTTTCCAGCTCTGCAAAGATGGGGGAAGAATATCCATTTTTTAAAAACATACTGATGGACTAACAAGCTCTTCTGAGGAAGAAGGACCTGAGTTTTCAGTGGGTGGGCAAGGAAGAACAAATTTCTTTTTTGAAGGGAGGGCACACCTGGTAATGCCCTGGGTTTGCCCATTAGACAACACATTTATGTTTGAAATTCCCAATCTTAGGCAATTTCTAAAACCTTATCTGAGAAAAAAAAAGAAAAGAAAAGAAAAGAAAAGAAAGCCAAGATGAGAGTCAAGCAGAGCACAGACTCTCCCAGATGTCAAGAGAATTGGTTTTGTTTTATGCTTGGGGGCCACACCAGGTGGTGCTCAAGGCTTACTTCTGGCTCTGCTTTTAGGGACTACTCCTGGCTGTGCTTGGGGACTATATGTGGTATCATGGACCAAATGCTGGTCAGGGACACATGCAAAGCAAGTCCCTTAGTAGCTGTAGTGTCTTTCCAGCATGAATGCCTGGCGAAGTAGAATAGGAGGAAGAGCAAAATCAGAGAGCCTGAGATTTGGGCTCAAATTCATACTTGGTCACATACTCTCAGATCACAACAATTTCCTTTACCCCCACCTTGAACTTTCAGGATGAGAGCTACCACAGAGCTAATGCACAGAAAGGTCTTGTCAGGCAGTAGAAAGGAGATGAATGTTACCTGGATTACTGTGCCCTCAGGACAAAGAGGTCTCAAGAAAACAATCAGACCTTCATTCTTTTAAAAGGAAATAGAAAGCGTGGGAGAGAATAATGAGTGTCGTGTAGCATAGTGTGGATGTTTTGCTTTGAGCTGCAAATGTTGCAACATCTGTCCTGTGTCTAGACTGAAGTCAGAAACCAGAGTCTAATCAAAAATTATGATTAAACTGCTTACAATGGCCTGAATTCTATAGAGGCCACAAAAGAGGAAAAACAAGTACAATATTGGTAGCTAGGATTTATTGAATGCATATGCTCTAATCCTTTAATCCTCACATGAACCCTGTGGGGACATATTAGTTTTATGACCAGTGCCAATGCCAGATATGTTGTGACTATTGTCAATTTGCAGAGGAGAGAACCAAGATAACCAGAGCAAAAATATAAAAATGTTTTGAACATGATCAGATGCTAATGGTGGAACTGGGATTTGAACTCAGGCAGCTAGACTCCAGAACTCAAGTCCCTAATCAAAGAGCCTGGGATCTTGTCAGAGGAAATGCTTTATTATCTGTGTGAAAACACTCAAACACAATGCATGATAACATTGTGTTGAAGTGTAGTTCTGATTAGAAATGCTTGAGGAATTTAGGCTGGACAGGAACTCCCAGTGCTGGGGCAGGCCTGAGAGCCAGGCATTCTGCTGGGTGTTTACATCTTTCCCATTTAAGGAGAGTAAATGAGGAGGAGGAACTGGGCAGGTAGCGTTTTTTGAGGCTCTTGCTGCTAATTACAGCCTATATAATTGCAGGCAAATTACTTAACCTTTCTGAGATGGTTTCTTCAATAGAAAATAGGGATTATAACGACTATCATAGAAGATGATTTATTGTTATAAAATAGTATATCATCAGCACATGGAAGGTGCTGAATACCATTCAACATAAAGCAATGAAGACCCAGACATTTTTCTGCAAACACTATCAGACACACTAAGCAACCATGCTGCTGTGACAAGTTAATTTCTCCAAGTAACGCAGAGCAAGTTTAGTATTTGCTCGTATGATTATTTTTACATTGCAGGTTAGTGGGGTTCACCCTGGCAATTTTCTGGACAGCCAGTCTGGCTATCTCTGTCTCTGAAATTCCATGGCATTAGGGCGACAGAGGATTGCCAAGATGATCCTTTGAGAATTAGGATTTGTCCATTGGCTCAAAACACTCCATCTGAAAGTAAGACACATGTCTCACTACATTGGCCTAAGCAAGATGCAGGGCCACATCACCTTGCAGGAGGATGGGGATTGTGGATGTTATAAGCTCCTTGAGTTGTGGGAAAGAACCATAATATATTAGGTGAACAGTTTCCGACCATCACTACAGGTGTAAGATTATCTGCAAATCAACTTTTCAAAGAGGAAATTTCAGGCCTGAGCGATAGTACAGAGGGTAAGGCAAGTGCCTTGCACTTGATCGATCTGAGTTTGAATCCCTGAATCCCATATAGTATCAAGTCAGGAGTAACCCCTGAGCATTGCTGGGTGAGGTCCCAAAGGCACCCCCCCCCAAAAAAAAGAGAAACTTCAAGGAAAACTCATTTGATCACACTCACAGACTGTCCATTGGAAGCGGGGTTCAACCCACATGCTGTTTACATGTGTGCTTTCATTTGCCAGCACAGAAAGGCAGCCGACAGTGTGAGCTCAGGGCAGGGAGGCAGGAGAGGACAGAGAAGCAACAGAGGAATTCAGGCCTTGGTGTTGCATTAGACAACAGCCAGGGGCTCTGCTCTCTGGAAGGCTGGGTGGGGCAGGGGTCATGTCAAGCATCCTGGGAGAGAGGTGTGAACTGGTGAGAGGCGAGACAGCAGGCACAGACAGGCTCTGAGGCTCTCAAGACCTTAAGCTTACAGTAGGGGCGAACTCTCTCTGTTGTTGTTCTGCTGCGGACACCCAGGAGGTGATGGGCAGAGACAGCAGGAAGCAGAGAGGACCAAGCTGAGAGCTGCAGAGGAAGCTTGAACGCCACTGACAGGGGAGGGGGAAAAAAAGGAAAACAAACAAACAAACAAAAAACCTCCACATAAATCAGGGCCGAAGCTGTGGCGCGAGCAATAAGGCGTCTGCCTTGCCTGCGCTAACCTAGGACGGACAGCCGTTTGATCCCCCGGTGTCCCATATGGTCCCCCCAAATCAGGAGCGATTTCTGAGCGCATAGCCAGGTGTAAGCCCTGAGCATCACTGGGTGTAGTCCAAATACAAAACAACAACAACAACAACAAAACTCCACAAAATAGAAAACACACAACAACCCACCCAGCGCGATTTGTAGAAAGCACCTGCCTTCTTCAACTGAGCACTGAAACTTTTCCCAATAAAAATCTAGACAGGACACCCCCTTCATCCTACCCCAGGTGGTAGCAGTCACTGAGGTTGGTGGTGGGGGTGGTGGTATGAGATCCCTTTACTGTCTGCTGTGTGTGTGTGTGTGTGTGTGTGTGTGTGTGTGTGTGTGTGTGTGTGTATAGCAGAGACCCACAGTGGTAGCCCAAGCTTTGGGGCAACGGAGGGGAGCTAGCTCCCCGACTCTTCCACATCCCCTCCCACCCAGCCACTCTCCGCCTTAAGCCTGAGGATTGTGTGGGGCGGGGTTCCGGGCCGGAGTCGGCTCCGCAGGTTAAGCTCGGGAGGAAAGAGGCACCCCTCTAGGGGGGCAGCCCCTTAGGCGGCGGGCTCCCCTTCACCCCCAGGCCCGGGGGTGCCAGGCGCGGCGGCAAGGAAAGGGGGTGCGCACTGCGGCGGGGAGTGGGGGAGGGCGCCGTGACTCACCCCTGCAACCCAACACCGCAGCCCGCCCCTTCCCCGTCGCTCCCGGGTCTCCGGCGCGCTTGCCCGCCGCCGCGACTGCACCGAGAAGGGGTTCCCGGGCTGGGAACCCCCTTCCTAGGCCTACAGGGTCCTCATTGGAGCCGAGCGGGGATAGATCCGCCTCCACGTCCCCCCGGATCGCCGCTGCGGCCTAGTCTCGCTGCACAAAGAGCAGATAGCTACACGCACCCATCCCGGGCTTGGGGTAACCCCGTGGAGGTGCGGGGTGCGCCTCCACCGCGCCCCTTGCTCCTCCGCTCCCCCAGCCAAGCGATAGCGCCGCCCCCGCCCCGTTAGCCCGGCCCCTAGAGGCGGGACCCGGGAGGCACGGCGCCCCACAAAACACACCCCTCTGCTGCGCCCGGAGCCACCCCTCTCTCCGCCCGCCCGCCCGCCCGGCCGCACTCCCCGCAGCCTCCGCGGCCGCCGCCAGCTCTCCTCTCCGCCGCAGCGATCGCCAGCCGGTGGGCGGTGCGCGGCCCGTGCGGGGCCCGGAGCGCCAGATGTGCGGCCCCCGCCGCCGCCCGTGAGCCCCCACCCATGCAGCGGGGGCGGCCCTGAACGCAGAACGCACCCCGGCCTGCGGCTCGCCGGAGACCCCGACCTCCCCGAGCGCGCGCGCAGCGTAGTGCCCGGCTCCTAGGAGCCCGCTCCGTTGGCAGCCCGCCGCGCCCCGCGCTCGGACATGGACGTGGCCGCTGCGCCCGTGCCCGCGGCCGGAGATGGCCCGGATTTGGGGTCCGGGGCGCGGGGGTCTCCCCCCGAGGCTGCTTCTGCTGTTGCTGCTGCTGCTGCGGCGATCTCAGAGCCCAGGAAGCCGCACGGAGTGAAGCGGCATCATCACAAGCATAATCTGAAGCACCGCTATGAGCTGCAGGAGACCCTGGGCAAAGGCACCTACGGCAAAGTCAAGAGGGCCACCGAGAGGTTTTCGGGCCGAGTGGTGAGTGGGGATCTCCCTCCCCCGGGACGCGTGAATGGGGGTGCGGACTGCGCTGCGACTCTGCTTGAGACTGGGGGGGGGGGGGGCTCCGTCAGTATCCCCCAAGACCCATTCCTCTCTCCCCGTTCATACCCCGTGACTCAGGAGTCTCTCTCTTCTCTGGAAACACTTGTTAGATCCTGCCTGTGCATATTTGAGGGGGGTTCTATAGCAAGCAAAGTGTTTTATGATTCGTAAATCGGGCCTCCAATTTGGGGGTGTGTGTGTGCGGGCGCTCGCGCTCTGACCCAATCTCAGAATGACCTGATTTTCCCAGTTCCCAGCAGAGCCATAGTCTCAGCCAGGAGCGGTCCCCCTCACCCCCCTAAACCCCTTATCCTGTAGCTGCAAGCGATTCTACCTCCCCTCTTATCCCCACCCCACCTCCCACTCAGATGTCCCATCTGCTGTCAACTGCCTGGAGGGCGGACTCCTCCTGCTCCTGCCTGCTTTTAGGAGAGAAGGTTCTCTAGCACAAGTCAAGCCTGCAGCAAGCCTGAGGGTTGTTGTGTCTGTTGTGTCTGGCTTCTGGGCAGACTGAAATGCCTAGAGCAGGGTAGCCAAGGGGATCCGATGGGATGGGAGATGCCCACACTCCATTGTATTTTAGGTCCTGAGTTTAGGGGAAGCAAAATGACTTAAGGGGCTATCCCAGCTGACACCCTCTCACCCACCCCCGTGACAGCTGAAACCATGGTTCGCTCTGTATCACCCAGTTCCAAGGAGCACCTTTATGCCCCAAGCTTGTCCTCGGTTGTTGTCATTTTCCTTTCTGAAAGGGCCCTTGAAGTCCACTTTTCTATGGCTAGAAGATTGGGTTCAAAGGGACTGACTTGTGCAGAAAGACTGTGGGTTGTGTCAAAGCACGAACTTGGCTCTTTGACTGGAATCATATCAGATGTATTTAAATCAATTTTGGGCCAAGTCAGTAATTCCTTATGGAACTCCTTGTGTCTATAGCTATAGGGGAGGTTTTGGGGGTTCCAGACTGGCTTATAAACTTGGCAAATGACCTTAGAGCAAAAGCACAATGAACTGTGAATAAAGTGGGAAATTGATGTAACTATTTTTTCTCTGCATCTTTGCAGAGATGGTTTCAGGGGTGGTGGTGGTGGTGAGGCATCAACCAGGAAGCTTCTGATTCTCAACTGTCTCAATCACTAATATCCAAGTCCCTGCTGAGAAGAATAGAACCCCCACTCCAGCTTCAAATATAAAGTCAATTATGGCATAATTGAAAAATGGGGACCTTGTTGTATTTTAAGCCATCTCTGCATAATATGCACTTTCTGGAATAAGCCAGGAGTTGAAAATTCACTGTGGGCTGGTGCCATTGCCGCAGCCTGAACATCTGCAAGGGATGGTTGCAAAGATGCCCTTTGCCAAGCGCTGCTTTTTTATTGTGGAAGAGGCTGATGAACATGCCTTTCATTCATGCTTTCTGTCAGAGGTGCTATCTCCAGGTTGCATGTGGAAGGAGTGGAAAACAAACTCAGGTGTTAGCTTCTTTCTCGGGTTGTTCTAAAGAGCTGTCAGAGAATCACGCTGGGAGGGCGGAAAGTGGAATAAGGGAAAAACAGTTGCGACTGGAGGGGCAGATTGAGGTTATGAGCAGATCACTGTCATCCTGCAGAGATGTAGACAGCCCAGGCAAGGGAACCTAACCTTTGGGCAAATATCTTCTTGAGCTTCACTGGCACCTTCTCTAGCTCTCAGATGCACGGACCAGGTGAGAGTGAAAGGGATCGCATCCTCAGACATGGACTAGCCTTTCTGCCTGTTTGGTACCTGCCTTTCTTCTCTTTATTTGCTCACTCTCTGAACATTCCGCTGGGAGTTTCTCCTCATAGCCACTAAGGGGCGCCCTGAGCACGGAAAAGGCGTGCTGCTCTGTTATTGTCTAGCTTTCCTTCAGTTTCCCATTGTGCTATTAATTTCAGTTAAATCCTTAATTTAAAAAATTATGTAAAGGTTTAATTCTGGTAGCAGAGTCAGGCCCAGAAACCGGCAAGTTCCAGCCGCTTCATTTATCCGAGGGACTGTTTCCCTGCTTGATAGAAAAATCCTGCCTTGTTAGCCAACCCCTTGACTTAAACAGATGGGAAAACTGAGGCTGGGGAAGGGAAGCCTCCTTGGCTTTGAATCCTTCCTCCTGATGCGCACATTGTGCACAGATGGTGTCAGGACATAACTGAGAAACAGGAGTTGTTAGGTGGAGAAATCTTCGGTGCCTGGTTGAAGAGAAAATAATACAAACACCAAAATTTGCGCAGCAGCTTGGTGCTCATGCAGTGCTTGATGACTCAGACTGTCAAGAGTAGCAAGAGTATTTTTATTTATCTTTTTGCTAAAGTGTGAACTGGGCATTTTCTTCTGGCTCCAAGGATGCACTAAACCCACTCCGACTTGCTTTGAAGGGGACTTGAGAGAACTGGCTGAGTTCAGCCTTTGCCACCTGTGAGGAGAATCCCAAACCAAAACCAGTGCTGTTTTTTTTTTTTTTTTTTGTTATATCAGGATCCCTGATTATCTGAGTAACAGATGCTTTGAGCGCAGTGTGAAGGGAGCTGTTATAATCCAGTGCTGCACCAGGGACTCAAGATGCTGCTTGAGACCAAGAGGTGATGAATGAGAATGTAGTAGCATTTGGAGTGCTGGTCTGCAATGAAAGCAAGCACTGGGACCTGTGAGCAGAGTGGCCGCAGCAGGTTTCTGGGGTCTGGGGTGCTGACTTCCTTCTCACTCCTAGCACCCTTCCTTCCCTCTTTCATCTCCCAGCGTGTTCTTGTAGCCGCTGCCTGAACATGCCTAGGACCAGGCAGGCTGTCTTGCACAAGATCCATGAGCCCTGCCATACATTCAAGTCCAGACTCATCCCTCACCAGTTTTGTGACCTGGGGCTCTAGCGAGGTAACTTTGCCACCTCAGCTTCCTCATCTGCAGAATGGGCCTTGCTAAATCCTTCATGGGCTTGGCCTGGTGAGAGAACGGGATGTGGTGATCTTTAGAAAAGTGTCCAGAGAGGAAATGAACCCATTTCCTCGTTATTTGACCTCACTGCCTTTACATTTTCATTCAGGCTTTGTTTTATGTTGGTGCCACATCAGCTGTGCTTACTTTTAGTTCTGTGCTCAGGGATCTCTCCTAGCAGGGCTCAGGGGACCATATGAGGGGCCGAGGATCAAACCGGAGTCAACAGCATGCAGGGCTCTGGACCTTTCTTGGTCCAGAGAAGCAGGAGACATCGGGCAGCTTGTCTTTGTAGTGCTCGGGGCTGGGAGGGAGACAGGGAATGCCTCTATTTTTAGGGATTAGGGAATGATTACAGAATGCTTGATGAGGTGGCTAAGCTTGTGCTTAGAGAATCCCAATGGGCAGTTAAGTGCACATATCACCCCTGGGAAACATTTGCAAAGCCTTGATTTGTGGACCTTGCTGATTCTACCAGCTCTGTTTCTGCTACACACTGGGTAGGACCGTGGGTCAAGCTTGCAGACCTCAGAGTCATAATATGGCACACAGATGTTTGCTTTGAGCCAGATTCCCTGAACCTGAAGGCTGCACAGATCATTGCCCCAAAACTAGGACAAAACAAAACAAAAAACCTCCAAATCAAAAACAGCTTGGGGGTGAAGGATGTTTATTACCCCCCAGTCAAGGCCAAGGTTCAGTTCTCTCACAAGAGCTATGTACAGGGACTGGGCTGGAGTCTAGGAGGGCTCTGTCATACCCTCACTCTGACAATAATTGTGTCCCCAAGTATCAGAGCCATTGTTTGGGTGATGGACGGTCCTTCTCCAGCTATACAACAGATTTGATGGGGAAAGAAATGGATGCTTGAAGTTGTGGCACTGAGTCATTGGCAGCCTGGAGCTGGAAAGTGCTGAATTTGGGTAAAGGGTGCAGATGAGATGGTGTGCAGCTGGGGTCTATGCGATGGTCAGATACCTCTGTGATGGTCACAGATAGTGGCTGCCTTGTCCCAGTTTGAAGGAGCAAAGGGAACTCAGCTCATGGGATCCAACATCTCCCAGAGGAGGCAGGAAATACATAGCTTAGACATGGGCAGGAATCTGTCACTGCTAAGTGACAGAGCAGGCTAATTCTGGCGTGATAACTCCATACTCACACCCGCCTCCATTTTGCTCACATCTGGAGCAAGAGGAGAACCTGCCTCTCTGAGAACTTCATTTTTTTAATATTTTTTATAATATATTTAAACACCTTGATTACTGAGAACTTTATAATCTGGTGGCAAAGATGTAGTATATTTATAAGTACTGAACAATTTCTGTTCAGTTCCACCAAGATTCATGACCCTCTGCCATATGTCTACACCACCACCCCTGAAGTATTGACAGGAAATTCAATGGTTCCTGTGGCTCACAGGGGCTTCTACTCTTATGACTGCTGCTGAGCTGATGGCTATCAGCTGAGAGGTTTGAGAGCTTAGGGTGTGTCTTGTACTACTAAGTGCCTGGCAGACACCATCTCTTATTGAATCCTGCCATTGTGGGCTGTGGGCACTTAAGCCTGTAATAGGTGGGGGAGGATGATGACACTGATGGAGGGTCATTTAACTTGACCACATGTGTCCAAAGAGCCTTATCTGATTGACAGGGACCCTGGGTCAGGGCTCTGCTCTGACTCTTGTACCAAAGATTGGCCATGGGATAATTCTGTGTGTGTGTGTGTGTGTGTGTGTGTGTGTGCATGTGTATGTTTTCTTGTCAATAGCAGTAGACAAAGCAAAGAGGCTTGGCATGCTGTGGGATGATGGAAGGAACAAACCTTTGCCTTGAGATCCAGAGGAATCGGGGAGCATTTTATTTTGGGGGGTGATTTTGGACCACATCTGGTGATGCTCAGGGTTTACTTCTGGCTTTGTGCTTAGGAATTACTTCTGGCGGTGCTCAGGGACCATATATGATGCCAGAGATTGTATGTACTGTATGCACGGTGAACGCTCCACCCATTGTACTTATCCCCCTGGTTCCTAGGGGGACATTTTGCAGAGAGGAGTTTCAGAGGGTCAGCCAGATGGCTGGATAATCAAGGTTTGTGCTAGACTGGATTCTGAGATAAATTGATTCTGATGAGATGGATGTAATAATACTACTGGGCAATAATGATCATCTTCATAGAAGCAGCACCTACTTCTCCTGAACTTGTCACCTGCCAGATACGTGTTCCATGGACCAATCCTTGTAGCCATAGCATCATTCCACTCAAAAGAGAAAAAGTCGCTGAACAATTGAATGGTAGCTTGCCCTAGGGACCTGGGTCACAGCCCTGCAACAGTTTGGGGTTAAGCTGGTGGCTATGGAGCTTCTGTTATGGGACTCTGGGTTTCCGTGCAGCTGAGTTGGGCTCCAAACCCTTCTGTCTGGAGCAGAGGCTGGGCACCTGGAGGTTTTCTCCAGGCAGGATAAGGACAGGGGTTAGGAACCACTCTGGGGAACAAGGGGTAAGGAAGCAGGTCCAGGAACCAGGGAGGTGTGAAGAGGGGAGCTGGTTTCCTACCCAGCTGCAGACACACATTCCCTACCACATTCCAGCACCCAGGATGAGCTTCCTTGGGGGCCAGTAGGAGGTTGAGATTGAGTCAGGGTGACTGCACTTTGAGTAGTGCTTTCTGACTGTTTTGTCCTCCCTGTGCCCACTGGGCACTATGCCAGCTATGTAGTTGGTGCTTAGCAAAAGCTTGCGAAAGTGTTCAGTCTGGGAATGTTTCCTGATATTCAGCAGCCCCGACTCTTCCTAATCCTGGATCTCACGTATGATTCTGGAAATGAAAGAAGGTGGCTTGAAATGAGAGGTGGGGGTGAATGCTTGGGTGTGGTTGAGGGGTGCAGACTGAGTTTATTCGCTGCAGACCTGATTCCCTGTGTCTTGCTCTATCTTGTACCCAGGAGCAGACTGTCTATCCAGGGCTGGTCAACTTCCTGTGCTTGGTGGCCCTGGAGTTCACAGTGACCATCTTATTTCTTGTCCCACACACAAGTCCCAGAGCATCTGTAAGTTATGATTTGTGAAATCTCTGCTTTAAAGCATCCTGCATTTATTATCAAGCTGCCCCAGATGGTTATGCAGTGCAGGGATGAATTCAGGCCCCGCTGCATTGATAACATTCCCTGAGAAGGGCCCCCAGAAGCCAGACGTTATGTCTCATTGAGGAAAATGTCAGTGTATGGTCAGAAAAGACCCCTGTGGCCTCACTCCTCTGTCCACCGGGAAGAAATGCTGGAAACATACTCCTCTACCCTCACAGCAGCATTGCTTCTAGGAGCCCAGAGTGAGAGCCTCTGAGTTTCTGTCCACTGCTAGATGCATGGATGACATGCTGCATGGCCGCTTACATAGGGAACATGCTTAGACTCTCATCCATGCTTTTGTGCATGGAATAGGATTCAGTGATGGAAAGGAACAAGGACACATTCACCAACACAGATCAGCTTTGGAAGCATGCAGTGACAGAGTCAGACATAGGAGACCCTACACAGTGTGATCCAGAGAGTTGCAGAGATAGGGAATAGTGGATGCGCATGGAGGCTGTACTGTGTACTTCAGTCTAGACTGGGCTGGGTCGGAGTAAGGAGGAGTGATTGCCAGTGGGTAAAGACAAGCTAATAAAAATGTGTGTGTGTGTGTGTGTGTGTGTGAGGGGGAGAGAGAGAGAGAGAGAGAGAGAGAGAGAGAGAGAGAGAGAGAGAGAGAGAGAGAGAGAGAGAGAGAGAGAAGGCAGAGAGAGAGAGAAGGCAGAGAGAAGGAGAGGAGGGAGAGAGAGGGAGAGAGAGGGAGAGAGGGAGAGGGAAAGGGAGAGAGAGAAAGGGAGAAAGAGGGAGAGGGAGAGAGAGAGAGAGGGAAAGGGAGAGAGAGAAAGGGAGAAAGAGAGGGAGAGGGAGAGAGAGAGAGAGAGAGAGAGAGAGAGAGAGAGAGAGAGAGAGAGAGAGGTCTCAATAGGCTGAGGTACAAACTGCTGTGGAAGCCTTGGTTCGATCCTGAGCACCTCATAGTCTCCCACAGGGCCATAAGAAGTGACCATCATCATCACCAAACTGGGAGTAGTTCCTAAGGACTACCAAGTGTGAGCCCCAAACCAAAACTAACTAAAGTAGGTATCAGATTGATAGCACAGCAGATGAGGCACTTGACTTGGATGTGGCCTATCTGGGTTCTGCATTGCAGTGGTTCTCAAACTATGGCCCGTGGGCCACATATTGTATTTGTATCTGTTTTGTTTCTTCATTGCAAAATAAGATATATGCAGTATGCATAAGAATTCGTTCATAAGTTTTGTTTTTACTATAGTCAGATCCTCCAGTGGTCTGAGGGACAGTGAACTGGCCCCCTGTTTAAAAAGTTTGAGGACCCCTGACATATAGTCTTCTTCAGAGTCTATCAGGAGTGGGGAAAGTCTATGAACATAGCCAGGTTTGGCTCTAAACAAACTAAAAACAAACAAACAAACACATACACACACAAAACGGGATATTGATTCAACAGTCCTGGAATCATGGATTCTAATTGGGCCAGTGGTTTGCCTTCTGAATTGTTGTCCTGTTAAACTACCATCCCTAGCTCCCATGACTACCTATGATGGCCAGGCAGTGGGCTGGGGTTTGAATCTCTTTTTCATCAGGCCCCAATAGTTCAGACTTCTGTGTTAGAAACAGAAAGCAGGCTGGTGCCCCATTGAGAGAGAGCTGGGGGCTGTCCTGGGCTGGGTGCCTAATGCTTGATTAATATGTACCAGTATGGCAGCCCTGGGAGTGTGACTTGTCCCTGCCATCAGGGAGGGCCCCAGGGCCCTAGACACCCAGGTCTGGAACAACCTGAGAACAGTTAGTGGAGCAGAAATCACAGCAGTAGATGGAGACAGATTGGGGTTCACACTGTACCCTGCCACTTGGCAGTTTGGTGGCCCTGGGCCAGCACCATCTCCCAGTGCTTCTGTTTGCTCAGCTCAAAACCATTCTCGCCTCTCTCCCAGGGTCCTCATGCATGAGGGAAGAGAGTCTTGGGGTGCTTCCAGCCCAGCAGACTCTGGAAGACCAGAACTCATGCCACTAGTTTGTGGAGTAAGGCTGGAGTAGTACAGGGGCATGGGGAGTCCTTTGCTTCAGCTCTGAGTGACTCTGTCCTGCTGTCCATGCTGGCTGATTCTTTAGTCTCAGCTCTAGGTCTGTTTCCTTGGGGCACGTGAGCTGGGTGGGTTTGAGGATGTGTGTGTGTGTGTGTGTGTGTGTGTGTGTGTGTGTGTGTCTCAGTGGAATGGAGTCGGAACCGGGTGGAACTTGGGGGCCATCTTGAGAAGGAGGTGGTAGGGAAGGCTTCCCTTCTTTTGGGGTCACCCCTTCCTCATTACGGGATTACCAGCCTCTGTCATATGCCTCTCTATAGCTCCCCATATTCTGGCTGCAGAAAAGGGGGGATCTGGGTTCGCACTACAAAGCTCTCTGGCCTTGCTGGGCAGCTCCCAACTTTCAGCTCTAGGTGAGAAATGCTGCTGGTAATCATGCCCCAGAAGGGAAGTGAGAGATGCTCAGACTCCTCTGCAAGGTTTTCCAAACATTTCTCCCAGTCATAAATCAAGCACTTTAAGAGCCATAAACCCGGCTGGAGTGCAGAGCTAATGTATGTCTGGAAAAAATGCCTTCAAACTCCAGGAAAGAAATCCCTGTGGTTTCTGTCCATTTGGGAGCTGGAGGGCAGGAAGGTGCTAAGAGGAGGCTGTGGTGGGGTCACCCCCTTCTTGGAGAGGGGGGACCCACAGGGAAGCTGGAAGTGGTGGTGGTGCAGCTTGAATAGATTTGGCCTTAGGGCACTTTCCCAGGAATAAAAAAGGAGCTACTGCTCCCTTCCAGCCACTCTTCATTCCCTCCTCTTGGGTCAAGCTCTCCAAACAGCTTGAAGGAGAAGCTTCTGGTGGGCAATGCAGATGAGCAGGAATCTTAATTTTTTGGTGGTGGGGATTGGGAGTTTGTGTGCTCAGGGCTTACTCTGGGCTCTGTGCTTAGGATCACTACTGGCGGGCCTGAGGGATCTTATGGGATGCTAGAGATTGAACCCAGTTGATCATATACAAGGCAAATACCCTATCCACTGTTCTATTGCTCTGGCCCTAAGCAGAAATGTGTGTGTGCTTCAATATAACCTGGGCCCACTACCAGGACAGTTCACCTGCCTTGCTAAGGGGTAGAGAGTTCAGAAGGCTGGGAGCAGGCTTTGCATGTAGGTTTTATCCCCAGCACCTGATAGTCCCCTAAGCACCTCTGGGTGTGGGTATTGCCCATCAAGATTCCCCTCAAACAACCCCAGAGAGCACTCCTGTATCCATCTCTCTGTGTCTGGGGGAGAGACAATTCTTCTAATTTGACAGCCTCATCTAGAATGGCACAATCAAGGAGAAGGAAAGGGGATTAAAAACAAAATTGGAGAATCCATGAAAAGAGAAACAATGGTGGGCTGGAGCGAGAGCTCCCAGGGTGAAGTGTATGCAGGAGGCCTGGATTTGATCCCTGGCATTACATAATGGTTCCCCGAGTACAGCTGAGAATGATCCCTGAGCACTGACTGAGCCAGGAACAGCTCTTGAACACTTCTGGTGTTCAAGCAAAGCAAACACAATTATTCTGATATTGGTTGATCTGCAGGCTCTGCAAAGGAGATCAACCAACCTTTTCCCAGTTCTGTAATGTAAACCTGTCCCAGTTAGTTCTGAAACCCCTGTCTTGGTGACTCTCACTTCCTCTTCCTCCTGCATTGAAGGAGACTGATAACCTGATTCATCATCGTTATTATTGATTATTTGTTTCAGTCTCTCAGAATTTCCCACCTTTACATCTCGAGGCAGCTATGTCTCCATCCATGTCCACGAAAAGAGATGCATGCAGAAGCGGGGACACTGCTGTGGATTTTGCTGTCTTTCTGTGGCCAGTGCAAATTTCTGTCTATTTGGGAAGAAGCTCTGTGGGAGGGAAGAGGTGGACACGCCTTCCATCTGGTGAGCTCCAAGCTTAGCACATGCACGGGTGTGGATGGGAAGGCAGGCCAGCGAGGCGCTCTCTCTAGAGACAGTGCACTTTGCTTCTTCCTCTGGCTTCACAAATTTCCTGGGCAGAGAATCAGCCTGAATGCTCAGGAGGGAGCCCCCGGGGTGGGTGGGCGCACAGGCAGCCAGTAGCAGAGTGTGGGTCAGGGAAATCAGTGGAATCTCTATGGAGTTGGACCCACCCTCTATTAAGGAGGAGGTCTGGGGAGAAGGCAAGTCCTTTCCATCTCAAACCTGCATATAGAAACCCTGTTGGCCATGCATCAGCCCTTCTCCTTGGAGCCCTGTTATCCTGCTATGCATTGCAAAGACCAGGAGAAAGAGTATAGAGGGAGCAAAATATGACTGACTGGCTTGAACCACAAAATGGGGCATTAGGGCTCAGTTGCTTGACTTCAGTGTCACCGGTTTCTAGATTCTCTAATCTTATGCAGATGAGCCTAAAAGCTTCTTTGGCTCTTGTCTTGCTTCTTAGCCACACAGCAGACAGTCACATTTCATCAAACTTAGACCTACAGCACAGAGAGGTTGTGGCCGGAAATGGGAACTAGCAATGGGAGAAACCTACTTACTACTACCCTGGGGTTCTATGCTTTGCTGATATGGGTTCTCTTGCCCAGTGCAAGGCTGGGCCCCCATTGGGAAGGTTGGGTCTGTTGCAATGACTGGAAGTGGGAGGAGAGTGGGCAGGTGGTGTGGAGACTGGTGTCACCCACTCTTGCAACACTTGAGCTGTGTGTCTGCAAGAGGTGAGAACTGGGCTGGAGTTTTCAGTTTGGGATTGTTAGTCATTGCACCAGCATTTGCTGAGTGCTGGGGAGTGTCAGATTTTTCCTGCTGTGGTGCAGGGTAGGGAGTGATGGCCATAAGAGGCCAGATCTTCCCAGATCCCTCCTGATCCTGCCATGCAGAGGCACTGTGTCAGAGTGGCTGTCTCTAGAACTTTCTGGGTTTGAGTTCCCTCTGGAAGTCACACATTAGTAGTTGGCATTAAGAATGTTTCCCAGTAGTCTCTTCCAACACCAGACAACCCTCCATCAGTGCTGTGGACACCTGCTTGCTGGCAGGGAAGAGCGCCTGTCATTCCTGCTTATGAGGTCAGAGTTCTGGGACTAAAGCTCAAGAAGAAAACCAACTTTGCAAAGGTGTCACTTTCTAGGGCACTGATGGCTAACCTTTTGGAGCCCGAGTGCCCAAACAACCACACAAAACCAAAGAATTTCCTCGAAGTGCCAGCAACGTCCTCCCAATGGCCCAGTCCGGCCCTGTTGCCAGGTGAGCTGCAAAGCAGACACCAGCACACTCGCCTCCCGCCGTGCCGCATATCTTAATTGCAGACCTTCCCATGTGCCAGCTGCAAGGCCTTCGCCTTCCACAGGTTCGCCATTGCTATTCTAGGGAAACCTAATCTTCACAAAGGCAAGGGGCAGCTAGTAGATTTGTTATTGCCCTAGCCCAGGGGTCGTGGAACCAGGCAGGATTCCTCTGCTGAGGCTTTTTTTTTTTTTTTCATTTTGCAAACCACACAGAAAACAAAACAAAAATTAAAAGTCTCCCCTTCCTCTCGCTGGCCCTTCTTTCCTCCCAGCAGGAAAAAGCATTTGCTTAAAACAACTTGTGAAGGAAAAACTTACAAATACATTTCTTGGGGGTGGTAGTGGTGGCATGGTGTGTCCTAATTTTATGAAATGTTTGGCTTAGCCAGCAATTTTCCAGTGGAATTTAGGAGACTTGCCTTGGTAGACTTAGGCCCCAAGTGAAGAAATCTCATCAGTTCCGGGCTGCCTATGTTGGGCTCCCGGGGGGTGTTCTAGTCAAGAACAGAGAGTGACCATTAGTTGAATGACAGTGACTGAGGTGGGAAATAGCTTTTGGCCACTGTTGGATGGTCTTGAACCATAGTCCCTAAGACTTGGCCAGGGTATTTACCACTTCCAACTGCACATGGTAAAAACTTCAGCCCAAGTACAATGCTTTTTCCCTGACCTCGTGCTTTCAATTTCCAGATCCAGAGAACAGTCGGGCACCTGAAGATTGGGTGGGAGGCATTAGGTGACACGTGGACCTCTGCACTCCCTCTGCAGCTCTAAGCCTTCCAAGTGCCCATATCATTCCAGTTGTTGTTTCCAGCATGCAAATTTCTCCCATCCCGGACATCTGTACTGGCTACTGTGGGCATATGCGGCCGTGGAACACAATCACAGACCACGATGAAATGTAAGGTGCTGCTCTAGATGCTGAGCTCATGGCACTGCTGTCCTCTGCCTTGCTTTTTCGTGGAGGACAGTGTGGTTTGAGCTGCAGCTGGTGGTGCTGAGTGAGCAATATGGTGCTGGAGTTGGAACCTGGGTCTCCTGTGTGCAAAGAATTTTCTCATCTTTGAGTTATCTCTTCAGCCCAGACCTCGTTATTTTTCCCTTTGATCACATTATCACTGTCATTCTCTCTGTACAACCTTATTCATTCAGCCTGTTCTCTATCTCTGGAGTCTGGAGCAGCCTGGTATGTGTCAGTGACTGATACTTCTACTTTGTCTTGTCTGAAGCTTGCAAATATGCATGGGTTTTCTATTGATGTGGTTTGTAAATGTGTGGGGACATGTGGCTCTTGAGGTATCTCCTTTGTTTCCTCAGGGTCTGATCCAATGGGACTGAGATGGAAGATGGTCATAACTCTCTCAACATTATTATAACTAGATGCCTCAAGTCAATGGGTTGGGGGTTGATGTGTGCTCTGTACTTTGACAAGCACAGCCCTGGGCAGAAGGAACTTGTTTTTATATCCATCTGGCATAGATCACCCCCACTTTCTTCTTTTGCAGTTACCTGAGATCCCTAATCCACTTGGATCAAAACTGATGCCTGAGGTCGTTTTCTCTGCCTTCCTGCCATGGAGTCATCATAGTAGTAGCCAACAGTTACATCATAGTTATCTAATTTTTTTAATTGAATCACTGTGAGATATGAGTTAAAAAGCTGTTGATGGTTGAATTTCTTAGAACATTCCAACACCTGTCCCTTTACTAGTGATCATTTCCTGCCACCAATGTCCCTAATTTTCCTCCTGCCTCTGTGACAACACTTTTTCTCTTTCCTTTTTTTTCTTCATTTAGGCATTATGGTTTGTAATACTGTTACTGAGAGGGTATGATACATAGCACTTTACCTTCTTTCAGCACCCAGTTTTTGCCCCAAATGATTATGTTCAACTGTTATTGTCATAGTGATCCATTCTCTGCCCAAACTACACCCTCCACATTTCTCTTTGTGGCAAATTTCCTACCATGGAACAGTCTTCCTAGCTCTCACTGTATTGTAATATTATTCTTATATATATTTTTTTTATTATTTTCCACAAATGAGTGTGATAATTTTGTTTGTCATTTACCCCCAGTCTCATTTCACTCAGCATTATATTCTCCATTGTCACAGCTGATCTGCCAGAGATGGGCCCATGCTTTTGGCGTCCATGGGGTTTGTAGGCAAGACTCAGGCAAATATCACAGTTTTATTTATTAGAGAACCCAGGTGCCTATGACAAACCTCTGGGCCAGGAGAGAGATAAAGAGGGAGAGAGAGCTGGGTTTGGGACCAGGGTAAGGTCAGATTGAGAGCCAGGTAAAGAAAAAGGATACAGCCAAAAGATTCCAAAGGTCTATCCAAAATAAGGGTAGAAACAGTTCAATCCACTTGCTCCTCAAACTGTCTCTTCCAATTGCCAACTGACTCTCCCCCAGGCCTTCTGGGAAGGGGGGTTATAGATGAAGTAACCAATCATGGTTAGGATCTTATTTAAAGGGGCTTATTTAAAGCCCCTTTTATGGCTGGCTGGTGCTGGACTGCAGGACTAGACTCCATGTCTAACCATGTATTAGCAACTTTAATAACTTCCTTTTTCATAGTGGCTGCATAGTATTTCATTGTGTAGATATCATCATTATAATGATATCTAAACACATTAACTCTCTGATATGAATTTATCCTTAGGGTAATCTACAGCCTCATCTATTGTTCTCAGTTGCCTTTCACAGGGGGTAAACTGAGGCATAGGAAATGAAGTCACTTGTCTGCGTTTCCATGACTAGGAAGTAGAAGCTGACTCTTGGTGACAAATGGACCTTTTTCACTTTTTCTATCAGACACTCTTGGGGGCATCCAGACCCAGTGCCTTTATGGGGATCACCACCTTGCGCTTGCTGAGTTTGACTGCTGTCCGTACTAGCCTCAGCATGTCATTCAATATTAAGGAGTTGCTTCCTGGGCCTCTATGGGCCAGCTCTGTGTGGTGTTCTCTGCTTGGGGGACATGTTTTTGGAGATAGGGTACCCAGGAAAGAGAAAGAAGGATGTCCCAAGAAAATGCTACATTCAAGATGGGTTTCCTTCCTTCCAGCACAGTCAATCTGAAACCTGTTGCCAGTGACTTGGTTCTTTCCCAGAAGTCTTGGGTAACCACTTCAAAATGCAAGAAGCACTTTTGAGGTGTAAGCAGTTTGACCCCTACCCCTCCGTGGAGTATCACAAACACAGATGAACACACTAAGGGAGACACTTCTTGATGTGCATCCTCGCATTCATGTCTGTTTTTGACACTTCCACTTCCCCTGCTGCTGCTAAAGAAATCTCTAGCCTAAAGTAGCCTAGAAATCTGTAGCCAGTTCCCCTGTCTGCCCACTGGACTCCCTTTTAGACTGTTGGATGGTCTCCTAGCTCTCTGAGGAGGAGCCCTCTCAGCACTTTGAAACAGGTGCCTGGTGGCTGCTATGTCCCTCAGGCTTGTTTTGCTGACCACAGACTTCCAGGAGCTGCATTCCTGCAGGTTACATCCACATCTGGTCAGGCTGGAACCTTGTCCACAGGGAGGCAGTCCTGCCCCCTGCCTGACCCCCTGTTCTCCTCCTCCTGAGGGGGGACTGTTGTGCCTGGAGCTATCCCACTGGGCCTGGGCTGGAACCTTTTCCTCTCTTGCCTCAGAAGCTGCTCGTAAGTCAGCAGCGGATTTGCTTCCTCTCTGGGTCCCAGCTGTAGTGACCTTTGTGTGTCTGCTTATTTCATGGAAATCATTCTGTCCTGCCGAGTTCCCTGGGGACAACAGAGGGATACTCAGAGGGACTTCTTTTAGGGGTGACCTGAAATATCCTTTTAAAAGCCATTGCAGCTGCTCCCCAGCTCCCTGCCCCCATCTCATTCTATGCTCTGACCTTGTCCTTTCACCCTCATGTTTGAAAAGTCTCCTTGTGGTGTTCTGACTCCCACACATGTCTGTGGAATGCCTGTTTGACCATTAGAACCAGAAAAGCATTTCCAGAGCATGTATTGGGGGGCGGGCACAGCCATGAGCATTTTCTGTTCTTTCATTCCTGTTGCCTTTGCTTGGCGGAGGAAACACAACTCTGGAGCTGATGTTTTTGTTCCTTGAATGGAGGGAGACACAGTTGTGGCACAGTTTGCCAGTCTTCCTGGAGGATGAGGCATTCTGTGGGCTGCAATAGCAGCAATATTGAGGCAGCTGGCTTGGCTGGGATGGGGGTGAGTAGTTGGCTTAATGGAACAGAAATGGACTTCCTCATCAAGCCTGTTCTTTCAGCACGAATTTCACTTGCTTGTCCCCATGTTTTTTTGCTTGCTTATTCCCACTCTGGTGAAGCCTGTGTTCTCTCTTTAACATATCCCCTCATTTTCTCTCCTCCAGATCTTTTTAAGTAAGTTTCATGCAATGAAACCTTCACACACAACACTACACATACAGACACAAGAACACAATTGGGTGGGAAAAGCAGAGATAGTAGGCCAGTATATTCCACCTGCAAAGATTCCATCTACTATGAGTCTTCATGAAGGCAGTAGAGAATATAGGTGAATGCAGAGTTGAGAACAAACACTAATAAATTAATTTCAAGAGCTCTAACTGTATTTTTGTAGGGCACGAGAACTCACCCATTCATATATTGATTACCAAAAGAGAGTAGTTAAATTTCTCAGGAGAATCCTCCCATTCATGTCTTATAATTTTCAAGTCCCTTGAGGTGAACTAAACTTTTGCTCCATGTTTTTTGAGGGATTTTTCTTTAAGCAGTCCCAGAATTGTGTTTTTCTCATGTTTTTTCTATTTATATTTCATGTATCTTTCCTGTCATCAGTTTTCATTTATTTGGGTGACCTTAGTCAAAGATAAAAATTTTTTTTTCCTATAGCAAAAAGAACACATGCTTTGACTGAAAACTCCAGCACGCAAGCATCTTAAAGCTGGGTGAGAAAGTGACTTGTGGGTTATCCATGGGACTGTTTCTGGAACCTTTTCCCATCCAGTTTTTCTAGCTTCCACAGATTGGCCATCAAAGAGTGTACTAGAATCATTCTAGATCACTCTGGGGGCAACCTTTTGTGAGGGCAGGTGGTACCACCCGCTGGGTAGGTACTGGGCCTCCTATTTCCCCCATCTTTCCTGTGTCCTTGACAGGGAGTTAAGATAAGTGACTTCAGAATCAAGACATGATGATTCTGTTTCCTTCACTCCAACTGGTTAAATCTGACCTTGACCATCATCTTCCCAGTTGCTGAAGTGGCAGATTTTTTTTTTTTTTTTTGGTTTTTGGGTCACACCCGGCAGCGCTCAGGGGTTACTCCTGGCTTTATACTCAGAAATCTCTTCTGGCAGGCTCGGGGGACCATATGGGATGCCGAGATTTGAACCACTGACCTTCTGCATGCAAGGCAAACACTTTACCTCTGTGCTATCTCTCCAGCCCTGAAGTGGCAGATTTTTAAGCTATTTTTCCTCCTTCTGAGGATTTTAAAGATGCTAAAACTGAGCTGTCTCTTTAGTCTGCCACCATCCCTTCTCCTCTGGAACATCCATCTTAGATTATCCTTGCAGTGGGTTCTGAAACACATTTGAAAGTGAACTTGCATTACTATCCGTACATAGCTTACATTTTATGATCTGCTTAAAGATGCCAGGAGCATAAATCTCAGGGACAAGAGTCTTATTTACTTGTGCATCTCTTCTGCAGATGGGATGTCTGCCTTGGAGCCTGGCTGGCTTCAGATGTCTGCTCCAGGATATTTTAGTTGAACTGTAGGAGTCCATTAAACAAATGGAAGAGTTGGGGTGGGGAGAGCGGGGGAGGAGGCCTGAGTCTCTGACCAAATGTTTTACATGGAGAACATCTGGCGAATATTGGTATTTGTATGCCCGTACATCAGAGAGCAGCTAGGCTAGGTTTAGCTGGGATGTTTTGGGCCTGTGGTTGCTGGATTTGACAGTTCGGTTGTAAGAAATGGTTCTTATGAACTGTTGCCATAAGACCAGTGCTTGATCTAGGAAGGGGTATCCTAGTTTAGCTGCAGTCATGAGTTCTGATTAGTTCCTCGGCTAGATCACCCATGACTTTTGAACAGTCCCGTATCTAAGCTGGTTTCCTTGAGAGCTAATACTTCAGAGCTAGTAAGCATGGCCATGCCAGAGATCAGAGAGTTTCTATATCACCCTGGAGTCTCATAGGTTTGTTGCCACATAAAAACAAGTGTGGCCCAGCAGAAGCAGAGTTGACCCCAGAATCCTAGTATCTGGGTTGTAGTTTGTATCATGTTTTTATGATCTATAGGGGTAGTGGTGAGGGAAGGTGTAGAGTTTCTTTTCTAAATTTCACTTTTTATATTATAAAGCAAGTATTTTTGTCTTATGGAAGGATGAAGGAAGTAAAAGAAACTGAGATGGATTGTATAGAGGGGAAGGTATCTGCCAACTGGAGCAGAATCTGTGACTGCATCTGAATGGTTTGTCAACTTCAGTATTTGTAAAGCAGGGTTAGGTAGGTGGCAGTGGGTGGAAGTGTGAGAAAGGAATCTTTCTTTTTGTGGGGCAAGGTGTTGGGCTACAATTGGAGGTCCTTAGGGGCTACTTCTGTTTCTGTATATAGGGGTCACTCCTATTAATACTTGGTGCCTGGAATTGAACAGGGTTGGCCACATACAAGGTAAGCATTTAACTCCCTGTATTAGCTCTCTGGTTCCAAAAGACATTTCTTTTTTCCAGAATAAAAGACAGTGCTGTTTTTTGTGTATGTTTATATTCCTTTTCTTTATTAAAAATTAAAAACATTTTTAATTGGGGCCGGGCGGTGGCGCTGGAGGTAAGGTGCCTGCCTTGCCTGCGCTAGCCTAGGATGGACCTCGGTTCGATCCCCCGGCGTCCCATATGGTCCCCCAAGAAGCCAGGAGCAACTTCTGAGCGCATAGCCAGGAGTAACCCCTGAGCGTCACAGGGTGTGGCCCAAAAACCAAAAAAAAAAAAATTTTTTTGTTTTTAATTTAAAACATTGTGATTTACAAAGTTATTCATAATTGAATTTTAGACGCACCATGTTTTAGCACCAATTCTACCAGCTTGTCAATCTCCTTCCATCAATGTTTCTAGAGTTCATCCCATTCCCTACCCCTCCCCTGCCATCATAACAGGTACCTTCTTTTTGTTTGTTTTGTTTTTAGACCACACCTGGTGACGCTCAGGGGTTACTTCTGGCTATGCACTCAGAAATCGGTCCTGGTGAGGGGGACCATATGGGATGCCGGGGATTGAACCTAGGTTATTCTGGGTCAGCCGCATGCAAGGCAAATGCCCTAACACTGTGCTATCCCTCTGGCCCCAACAGGCACTTTTATGTTTGGTTGTTCAAGTTTGGGTGCCATGATTTCATTGTTATTGACTCTGTGGTTTGGATATTTAGTTTGGCCCATCCTGAACACCATCAGTGCACCTAAATCTCCTTGACCCCTGTTCCCTGTTATTTCACATCTCTCTTTCTCATCCTCCACTCTATTCCTTTCCTTCTCCTCACTTTACTCAGGGGCCAAGAATATTCTTAGACAACCCCCATTTAAGCCATTGCATTCCCTTTATGCAGTTATTCTAAATGCTACATGTAAGTGATATCATCCAGTATTTATCCTTCTTAATAAAAAATTCTGATGCTACATTCCTCATTTCTGTTCATCAGCTGTTCCTTGAACATGTAGGTCCGGTGCATCTCCTATCTTGAGGGCCATAGGTATCCAGGGCTATTATGGTTCCTTCCTGCTGTCTCTGCTGGATTTGAGATTGACCTTGCATGACTCTTATTTTTATGAGATTAGGGAATGACTGAAGTGGATATCATGATCTGCATAGTCAAGGCAAAATAATTCAAGTTGACTAAGGGTCCCCTAACAAAATAACATAGGTTGAGTGAGGGAAAATGCCCACATCCATTTGCTCATAGCTCTGGAGATAAGAAATTCCAGTCAAGAGACAGTCCCATTTCCCGATTCACAGATGGCCATTTCTCTCAAGAGACTCTTAGTGATTGATTTGGCACTTGCTTCAGGCCGGTGTGCTGCTCCTTGGCTTGTCAGAGCAATAGGGAGTTTTTAGCAGGTTCTGTGAGTCTAGCATGACCCACTTGCCTCACTTATGAGGGTTGTGTTCAGGCAAGTGACTTGCCTTCCCTTAGGCACGGTTTCTGTTCCAGGAGAAGGCAGAAATCAGAAATGTTGCAAGAATTCAGTCAGGAGAGAGTGAGTGAGATATTTTGGGCCTAGCAGAGAGTCAGACCTGCATGATTGTCACTTTTGAGAGCCAGTCAGCAGCCCTTCTGCTGCTGTGTAGAAGAGGAGCAAGGCCTGGATGGGGCTTTTCAGGTCAAGTCATGAGTTCAGCACATGAGTGGTCAGGAGGGCTGTGAAGACCTAATGGAAAGGGATCATGGAAAGTGAAGATAGTCTGTGACAGTTCTGGGTGACCATGATGCCTGTAGGCCACCAAGGCCAGATGCAACAGTGCCTGGGGAGGGGGCATGCAATGCTAGAGAAGGAACTCAGAGCCCACATGTGCTGGGCTTTGCTATGCCAGCTCTCTCCATGACACTGGTCCGATTTGTTTTCAGGATGTTTTTAATCCCTGGCTTCATTGAGTAATGAGTCACATGTGACACCTGTATATGTAAGATGTGTGGGGTGGCAACTTGTCTGCGTTTTTGACAAAATGATTCTGTGAAGGTAAGATTAGTTAGCACCTCCATACCTACACGTGGTTATGGTATATGTACATGCATATATCTATGTACATGTATGTGTATAAATGTGTATATGTACATGGATATATACATGCATGTATATATGTGCATGCAAGGGTGTATGCATATGTGCCCTTAACAACTCTTAAGTCTATTACACAGCTGTAGTCACAGAACTTTAGAAGTTATTGTTTTGGGGCCAGAATTAGTACAGTGGGTAAGATTCTTACCTTGCATGATATCTTGCATCCTATATTGTCCCTTGAGTTCTTCCAGGAGTGATCCCTGGACTCTGCGGTGTGCAAGTCTTACAGATTGGCTTTTGCAGCCTTTGAGTGATATCTCCCCATTGCTCCCCTGTTATCTCCAGGAGACTGTGACACCCACCTTCTCATCTGTTCCCAGGACTTGGTCTATTGTGGATAGTGCATAATGGAGGGAGTTGTTGCATATGTTTCTCCTTCTCTGTTGGCCTTTTCTCACTGGGTGCAGCAAAGGGCCTATTTCAGCTACAGCTTTGGGGCCTCTCCATCCCCCACTTCCACCCAGACTCCCTGTACTAGCCCTGGAGATATTCTGGTGACTGAGCTAGCAGTGGTCTCTGTGGATGAGCCCCACAAATCCTGGTTTGGGCTAAAGAGCTGAGTGGCAGATTAAGGCAAGAGATGGCAAACATTGATGAACACTGTTAACACAAATACTTGGGGCATGAATCTTGCTGGGGCATTTCCTGTGCTTAACCCTGTCCCCAATAATTGAGGATCAGAGATGAGTGTGATGCTACTGGCAGAGGCTCAAACTGTTTGCCAGTAGGGCATGTGCAGTGTCTGCATCCCCAGGGGGTTAGGCAGGCTGTCTGGCTCAAAGTGGCATCTCTGTTTTTGGAGGTGCAGGTGTAACAAGCATCCCTGGTGGGGTCTTGACAGTAATGAGCAGGCTGACAAGCCTCCAGATGGACTCTGCAGTGGGGCTGTGTGGTGGGGACCAGTCTGTTTCCTCTCTGGGTGAGAGACAATGAGATAGAAGATAGAAGCCATTGCGGGCTGGAGATGATAAATGAGGTGTCCCGGGGACAGCTTACAGCTCCTGCCATTGTTCCTTTCCTGTCTGAGCCTTTTTACATATTCCTCCTTGCTAGAAATCAGTTTTCTGAAAGAAGAATTCTAGCAAGTTAAATACAATTTCCCAAGCCTCCCATTGCACTTATCTGTAAAATTATCCAGGAGGAAAATAGAAAATTAAGTATAAAGCTATACCTTTTATCATCTTGAGAAATTAAACAATCCCCTCCCCACCGAGTGGTTCTATTCACCTGGATCAGCCCAAACTCTATGAATTAAATATTTTTCCCTCTGGAAAATACATTTCATCTTTCAGATCTTTTGTTTTCCTTGTTCATTGTTCTTAAAGTCATTGATTAAGTAGCAGTCTGAAGTTCATAGTTAAAGGTCGTGTTTTCAGTGCATTGAGAAATAATGGGATTAAAAAAAAAGAAATAATGGGATTAAAAGCAGCCTACTCATGTGTGCTATCAAATCAGGCTTCAGAAATTGAATCAAGATCGGAACTGAGAATAGTGCCCCTGGCATGGCAGGGTGAGGACTGCTCCTCCCAGCCTCTGCTTTAGTGATGCTGCTTCCTGCTGTGAGTTGCCTCATCATAGGTCTGCTTTCGGCTCAGCACCTGCTGCTTCCCCTCTCTGTTTATTAATAATGCAGCCATGCTGGGAGGGACCATTCTTACATGTCAACATCAGGTCAGCCCCCACTGAGGCTGATTCAGTCTGACATGACTCATCTTGGTCCCAGGTAGGACTCCTGGATTGGATTTAGAATCTCAGGCATGCGGTGAGACTCAGAGCTTCATCCTGCAGACCAGGGCTGCTGTTTGCTCCATGAATACAGGCCTGCTCCCATGCTGGAATTCAGCATTGTTCTCTGGGCATGCACGCCAGGAGAGCCTGGCTGAGATGCAGGCTGCTTCTGTCTGCTGTGGTGAGATCTTTATTCTGGGCCTCCCAGTTTAGGGCTGGGGATGTGGTGCTGGGCCTTACATGGTGTTTTGGGGGTTCCAGGTTTGCACCTGGAGGTGCTTTAGGGGGACCATGTGGTGCTGCTGTCACATCTGCTACTCTTGCCCCAACCCTACTGGAGAGTTATTTGTCCCCCACCTCCTCCCCACTTCCCCCCCAACAAACACACACATGGACATTTACCATATGGGAGGGAGACTTACCTTTCTCCTTTGTAGATGAGGATGTCCAGCCTGTGATGCTTGCACGAGTATGTCTGTGGGCTGGGAATGCCAGCCTCAGTTGCTGTGCTTGATGACCAGGCCAGAGGACTGCAAGTTGGCCTTCTCAGCACTCTTGGTGGGGCTGGGTTGGGAGGGTGATGTGTAGGTTTTGTGGCCCTCAGTTACTCTAAAGCAGGGGTCTCAAACTCAATTTACCTGGGGGCCGCAGGAGGCAAAGTTGGGTGATCCTTGAGTGCAAAGTCAGTAGTAAGCCTTGAACATTGGGAGCTGTGACCCAAATAACTAAAACAAAGCAAAACAAAAAAAGATTCCTCTAGGGCAGGGACACAAAAGTTCTGTGGAGGGCCGTTTGCAGCCCGTGGGCCTCGAGTTTGAGACCCCTGCTATAAAGTCAGCTATAAACAGTAGCAGAAAACAGAAGCTGCCACCTCTACTAGCAGTCTAAGGGTCTGAAATTTCAGCTCTCCTGTCCTGCCCTTCCTCGAACAGTTGTCATCTGTTGAACAGCCAGCGGCCCTTCGGGGATCCCAGGGAGGTTGTGTTCACATTCAGAAGCATGAACGGCTCCAGAACACAGCTGATCAGCTTCTGGGGTCTTGCATTTTCGGTCTTTCTTGAACTCTGGCATTGCCTGTATCCTTACTGACCTTTCGGCTGGGGTGGGTTCGGGAGGGGTTGTGGTTCGAGTAGATCCCAAGAGACTCTCCTAGAGGATGAGATAAGAGAAGCACAGCCAACCCCGAGGCAGTAGTGTCTACTGTGATCCTACATTTTCTGTGATCCTGGAGTGCCCTGGCCTTTGTCCTGAGGCCCTCAAGCCCCTTTTCTCTGCTCAGGGCTCTGGTGCAGGTGGGTTTGATTTTAGATTTGTGACCATAAGTCTCTGCAAGTTGCCTCAGCTGGATGAGGGAAATGTCCCCTGGGAATGAACTATTGGACTGTGAAGGGTGCCTTATTTGGGTCACCCACAGATATGCAGCAGGCTCTGGGGACGGTGCTGAAGGAAGAGCACAGCTGGCATGTAGGAGGTCCTAGTTTCATCCCTGTCAGGCTTGGCCCTGGCAGCCCTGAGCAACTTAGGCATCAGCATCTCTGGAGGACCCCCTCTCCCCCCCACACACACAAGACCATATTCTAAGTCAGAGCCGCAGTTACTTATGAAGCTTGTGAAAAGACTGAGAGGGGCCTGTACCCTGATCCTGAGGCCAGTAGATCCAGGGTTTGCTCTGGACTCTGTCCTGAAACACTTACCTACTGCTTGGCAGAGAGCTAACGGGCCTATGGATGCAAGTCTGCCTCCTGATGATGAGGAGGAGTGGGGACATTGGTCTTTCTAAGCGAAAGCTGTGTGATATCCTGGGAGCAGGCTCATAAGCCCCTAAGAAGCCTTGCACTTAAAGTCCGCCTATTAGTCAGGATTAATAGGTTTCCCCACTCATTGGTGCTGACCTCCTTGACTTTGGTGCTGTGCCTCTGCAAGAGGCCTCTCTCAGGGAAGGAGAGATGACCTGAGCCACCCTGACTCTGCCCCGTGGCTTTTGCAGAACATGGGACTTGTCACAAACTTACACGCAGGAGGTTCCAGTGTCAGGAAAACTGCCCACTCCAGCTGCTGGGATGGCAGCGCAGGCTGGTTCTTAGAGAAGCTCATGCAGGGGAGCCTGTGTTTCCTCCTTCTCTGCTAGCAGCTCCCCCACCCCCATTCCACTTCATGATCCTGGGCCCTCACTTATGACCCCAGGAAATTTCCTCTGCTCCAGTAGGGGGCCCTGCACTCTGGGCTCTGAAGGTCTTTAGGGGAGATTCTGAGCCTGCCATGAGGACTGTCCCTCCTAGCTGTCCACATTCTCAAGAATCACTCAGGGTTTAATCCTGACTCCCTTTTCTGTAAGCGCTGACTTCCAGTAGTTTTCACCTTTGTTAATGACTCAGTTTCCTCTCCTAGAAGACGAACTTGCCATTAGGATAGCCTGAGCTAAGGCTTGCTGGCATGTGGTGGCACATTATAAATATTTGTTGCTCTTGTGAGAGTGTTGCTGTTAGTTTTAGGATGTGGATGGGACACCTCAGGGCTCCTTCCTCTGAGGCCAGTTCCTGGGACCAGCTCCTCGTTCATTCATTTGAGAATTTACTAGAATTGCAAAATCTCAATTCCCATCTCACATCTTTGGGTTCAGAGTTTGTGTGTTTTGGAGGAAAGGTTGGGCTATATATAGTAGTGCTCAGGGCTTACTCCTGGTTTTATGCTCAGGGATCACTTCTGGAGGTCTCAGAAGGCTAACATGGGATTCCAGGAGTCAAACCCATGTCAGCTGTGTGCAAGGCAAATACTTTCTGGCCCCAGAATCTATATTTTTAACAGGATGCCTCTAACCCCACTGAGATGCTACTCTAGAGTGTTACCTGCAGGTTGCCACATGTAACTGAATGAACCTCCATGGCAGGGAGCTGTGGAACGAAAAAGGTGCCTACTCTCTTGGAGCCTCAAGTATGCTTAGTCTACCCAGAATTCTGCCTCAGACTGTATGCAGTGATCTCGGCTATGCAGCTGCTCTGGTGGGCTGAGCTTTCAGAGGAGGATACAACTGGGGTCCCAGAACTATGTCCTTTGAACAAATGTGGAACCTTTTTGCCTTGCCTCAGGGAGCCAGGGAAGTTCAGCTGTGCATGGAGGAAGAAGGGCCTCCAGCAGGCAGGCACTCCTTGAGTTCAACTTGATGGACATCTGCTGAGCCAGATGTCTCTGGACCAGATGTGGCCAAAGCTTTTCAACAGTTTATTCTCCCGGGTACTAGGAGGCCGTTATTTTCTTACTTATTAGGATGAGAAGTGAAACAGCCTGTCCAATCAAGGTCACACAGCTAGTGAGGGAGTTTTGAGTCAGGATTCAGCCATATGCCTAACTGTGATGCTCTTTGACAATGCTCCCTGCCTAGTTGCTTCCTTGAAGCAGGAGATTTCTTTTTATTTTATTTTGGGGGGCCACACCTAGCTTTACTCAGGGGTTAATTCTGGCTCTGAACTCAGGAATTACTCCTGGCAGTGCTCCAGGGACCATATGGTATGTAAGAGATGGAACTTGGGTTGGCCACGAGTAAGGCAAACACCCAACTTGCTGTGCTATCATGCTGGCCCTCAAAGCAGGAGCTTTTTTGAAAGCAGGCCTGTTACCCCTTTCTAAACACATGATAACCATGCAGAACCATCTGGCTCTATGAAAAGTAGCCAGGAGCAGGATGTGGGCACACAAGCACCTGTGTAGCAATCCAAGAAAGAAGCGATGAAATGTCCACAGAGACAGGGGCCAGGAGGGTCACTGGAAGTTGGAAAGGGTAAAGCAAGGAAGCCCTGAGCCCCCATGCAGGAAGTGCTCTAAGAACAGGTACTCTCAGGCTGCCCTCCGTTAGTTTTGGCAGGTGGCTGTGGTGGATTCCAGGACCTAGGGTGAAGCTTGTCTCTACCTTTTTTTTTTTTTGGTTTTTGGGCCACACCCTGTGACGCTCAGGGGTTACTCCTGGCTATGCGCTCAGAAGTTGCTCCTGGCTTCTTGGCGGACCATATGGGACGCCGGGGGATCGAACCGAGGTCCGTCCTAGGCTAGCGCAGGCAAGGCAGGCACCTTACCTCCAGCGCCACCGCCCGGCCCTTGTCTCTACCTTTGAGAGTCAAACTGTTTCCTCTCTATCTGGGCAGCTGCTGCATTCAGGGTGAGTCCTCGCATCTGTCTCCTGATTCTCACCCTTTTGAAAGGGGCCACAGGAAGTCCTGGCTGACATTTGCAACAGAAGATTCATGGGAGGAACCTTTTGTGAGGCTGAGCATGGTGGGGTCCTTATCTCCTTGGTGCCCACTGGGGTTTTATTAGAATGAGGGAACTTCTTGCCTGTTAGCCCTGGGCTGCAAATGTCACCTGGTTCACAGGGACCTTCCACCCTTTGCTCTGCTATGGGGGACGGCAGAGAAAGGTCCCTCTATTCATCCCATCACCATCCAAGCCCATCCTAAGGGCTCTGATGCAACAGCTGACAAGTGAGCTTCTTTTCTCACCCTCATCTCCTCCAGTGGGGCTCCTCTGCCCTAACTTGGGAGGATGATGGATTTATTCCTCTTGCTATTTGACAGTGCAGCGTCCTCCTGGAGGCCTGGCGCAGCCTTACTGAGGGGTAAGCCATGGCCCATCTCTTGTTCAGAGAGGAATGTAGGAATCCGTCCAACATCCTCCATGGCCCGTGCACAATCACTGTCTGCTCTCTCCCTGCACCAATTCTCAAGATCTTAGCCCTACTCAGATAAAATAAAGCCCTCCAGTCATATCTCTGCCTTTGACGTCAGTGGGAAGTTTTCCTCGTTCCAGACTGAATGGGGCTCTCCAGAGGGCCGGGGGTAGCTCTGAGCCTGGCACTGTGGTGAAAGGAGGGGCCAAGAAGTTAGAAACTCATTCATCTCTGCAGTCTCCTTTCATAAGTCTCAGAGCTCTGCACAGATGAGGGAGTGGGGGGGGGGTGCTTCTGGATGTCCTGCTTTTTCTGTGCTTTGATTGCCTGAGCTGGTAGGCAGATGAAATGCTAGAACCCTCCTCTCGTGCCTGGCTTGGCCACGTCATTGGACTGGACCGAGTTTTTATTGTATTTTCTGTTTTGTTCCAGTTGCCTCCTTACAGGTCTGGCTCCCTGGTCTGGACTTTTATCATCTGAAAATATTCACGCCTCCTTGTCTCCCTTCTCCCTTCTTCCTCTTTTCCATCCTTTCCTTTCAAGAGATCAGCCTGTTTGGGGGTTGGGGAGTGGCAAGTGTTTTCTCAGGCCTGCTGTGTGCCAAGCACAGTGTTAATAACCAAAAAGAAAGACTTGAGAGGATTTCCCAGGAGGGTCATGGGCAGCTCCCAGATTCTCCTGTCTATAGGGGCAAGGCTGTGTGAGGGCTCTGCCAAGAGGAAATGCCAGGACCTGGGGCTTGTAGAGCTGACAGCAGTGGCAGCCCTCCTACTCCTTACCCCACCCCACTCTGGACAGTCCCACTCCCCTGTTCACTGCATGATCATCCGGTGGAGGGTGTTTTAGAAATGCTTTTATGTTTCTTGCAAGGCAAAAGACCCTATGTGGGCCGGAAGTAGTGCATGCTCCCAGATGGGGAGATGCCCCTACAGTGTCTGGCTGGTGGTTGATAATAGGGAGGGTTTTTCCTGGACCTTTGAGCCCTTTCTGATTTGGAGGTTTGTCTGGAGGTATTTCATGCAGGAAGGGGACAAGTGAGGTCCCCAGCTTGGAGGGAACTAAGCAGACTTTTGGAGTTGGCAGACAATTAGTTCTTGAGCTTCCTTGTTACCCATTGGGACCTCCATCCCAAACTATTCTTTTACATGCACATATACACCCAGCCCTCTCAGAGCCAAGGAGAGTTAAATTCCCAACAGACTTGTTTGGGAACAAAGACAAATCCTGCAGCAAGCATTTCCTTTAGTAGATGCCCTCTGTCATTTGATGCCCCTTCACTGATGTGTTTCTTTGGGTAATTGCTGTGCTGTGGCCCTGGCAACTCTACAGTTTGGATTGCAGAGGACCTTGGCATGGTGCTTTGGAATCAACCGGGGCTCATTGTCATGGCCTTTGTTTTATCCTGATTTATTCCCAGAGGAGGCTTTTTTGCTCATATCACATGCTGTGGAAGGTGCCTTGGTGGAGAGTGAAGATGTGGGAAGGATTTGGCTTCAGAACAATTATATAAACACAGCCTAGGCTGGAGGCAGCTCTGGCTTGGAGATTGGCTTTGCAATCAGGCTTCTCCTTGCAGCTTCGCATGGCAGCTGCATGGTAGAGATGCTAATATCACTTACTCATGTTTAATCATCGATACTCTGTAAACCGAGCTCCTTTCTTTTCTTTTTTCTTTTTTTTTTCCAGAGGATCAAAATTCCTCGGGTAAATGAATCTGGTTGTGTCAAGCAGCCTCCCCCTTATGAAAAACAAAACATCTCTCCCTTTCCCTTTTCCCCAAAATCCCCCACCCTCCCCAACCTTAAACTCTTCAAACTTGTTCTCTGTTGCTGAGAGAAGGGTGTTTTTGCTATAAATGAAAGACGTGACGGGGTTATTTCAAAGCTTTTGTTTTGGTTATTGTCAGTTCTGCCAACAAGTAACATCTGTATTTATTTTCCAAATTCCCCCAATGGCTGATCTGCATCTGCCTCATTCCCCGAGTAACATTTCATTTCCTGACTTTATAGGTTGCTATAAAATCCATTCGTAAGGACAAAATTAAGGACGAACAAGACATGGTTCACATCAGACGAGAGATTGAGATCATGTCATCCCTCAACCATCCTCATATCATCAGTATTTACGAAGGTCAGTGATTTCCCCCTGCTCCCCACCCCTGTATCAGTTACCAGTTCTAATACCATGAGGCCTGCCAAGATTTTTAGGTAATTGCCCTTCTGGACAGGAGCCAAAGATTTTTCTTCACGATGCAAAAAATAGCCAGTGTTATCTCTTATTTGGTTACCTTGAATGCAACCAGACACATGTAGGAGCACACTTCAGTCATAAAATGGCTCTGGTGGTGGTGGTGGTGGTGTGTGTGTGTGTGTGTGTGTGTGTATGTGTGTGTGTGTGTGTGTGTGTGTGTGTGAGAGAGAGAGAGAGAGAGAGAGAGAGAGAGAGAGAGAGAGAGAGAGAGAGAGAGAGAGAGTCCCCCCTCCTGGGTAGTTTCTGGGCAACTCACTTTACTGAAAGCCAGTGTGTGGTTTCTGAAAAGTGATAGACTGACTGGGTTACCAGACAACATTGAATGTGTTGAAGATGTCACTTCCCAAAGCTTATGCTTCATGGTAGTGCCTGAGACATTAAAAGTTAAGCTCTTTCAGGACTGGAGCCATAACACAATGGTAGGGCACTTGCCTTACAAGTGGCCAATTCAGGTTCGATCTCCAGCATCCCATATGGTCCCCCAGCACTGCCAGGAGTGATCACTGAATGCAGCAACAGAAATAAGTTCAGAACACTGCTGGGTGTAGCTCCAAAACAAATAAACAGCAACAAAAATTATCAATAACAAAAGAATATTAGCTTCTTTGAATTAGAAGACTTTTAGCATCTGGGAAAGACAGAAAAGGAAGAGGGATGGCAGATGCTTTGCAAATGGCATCCGATTATAGCTGCTGTTTGTAGCCCATGTGTTTTCCCCATGCGGGATAGGGAAAAGCTTATGAAAATCCTTCTGGTTAAATTCTTTCATCTTTCATGGGAAGCAGTGGGGAGTATAAACTTCCCATATCTCATTTACCTATCTATCATCTATCTGTGTATCCTGGAAAAATCCTATAAGCATTGTATACTTATTACAGAAATAATTAGAATCCAGAGGTAAAGTAAAATAAATAAATTTGCCACTAGCATCTTGTTTATCTCTCTCTTTCCATAGCTAATTTTTCCATCTGCTTCTTCATAAATAAATATGGGTTTTGGAAAACTACTTTTATTTTGGATATATAAGAGAAGAGAAAGCCAGAGGAGAGAAGGAAAGGCAATTTTTTTTACATATCCTGACAGAGTAGGGGACACAGACAGTGCCAGAATGGAGTGTCCAAGAAAAAAAAAAAAGGAGCTATATATTTCAAGTTGAAATTTGAGTGACTTCATCAGGGCATGTCCTGTGTGTGGTTTTTTAATCTAAAGTTAGAGATTACTGTTTATGTTATTTTTTTTACCTTCGTTTTCTTGTTCCCCTTTTTTATGTCATGCATCTGTTTCTGTATCAAGAAATATCACCCAAGTAGGATATTTTAAAAAACTACATAAAATTCCATTTACTGGCATACCATCATTTATTAAATCTAATAATTGTTTCAAACATTAATTTCTAGTTATTATAAATAGAGGTTTAGAGACTCTCTTTATACTTCAATTTTGTCATCATCATTGACATTTTCTTATGAAAAATTCTGAATCTTGGACTTAACTGAGTAAAGCAATTTCTCCAGAATGTTTTGTAGTATTTGACCAGACCAGAAAATTGAGCTATTTTTAATTTCTGCTATGACCACATTAAGTTATATAGTAAATATAGTGAGGGCCCTGAAGAAACCAGATGTTAATCCTAAAGCTTTTCTAGTATCTATAATTTTCCTTCTTCTGAGGCTCCCTCTTTGCCCATTTCCCCCATACTGGTTCTATTTTTGCTTCTCATCTAGGAGTAAATGTTGGTAATATCTTATCTTTGATCATGGTATTTTTTCTAAAGTTCATTTTTGGAATCCTTCAGGGTAGGAATTTAAGGGAAATTTTCTCTTCTAGTCCCACAGACATGTCTTGCAGGGCTTCTCAAAATAAACTGTTGGGGACCCATAAATCTACTGGAAGTGTATAGAACTCTACCGCCCCAAACAGAAGCCAATATAAATGACATATTTGGTGCCTTTGTAGCCACTAACCACATTTCAAACACCTGATTACTATTTGTGGTCGGTGGTTGCCATATTTAACAGTAGAGACACAGAATTGTTTCATCTTTGTAGTAGAAGTTCCCCCATCTCAACTCATTTAAAGAAAAGAAACAGGGGCCAGAGAGATTGTACAGCAGTAGAGCATTTGCCTTGCATGCAGCTGACTCAAGATAGACTGTGGTTCAACTTCCGGCACCCAATATAGTCCTCAGAGCCAGCCAGGAATGATTTCTGAGGGAAGAGCCAGGAGTAACCCCTGACAGCTGCCAGGTGTGACCCCAAAACAAAAACAAAAGCAAAGAAAAGAAACAAAACAATGCCACTAATATCAAGTATTTTGTGAGTGGTGGAGGACAGCTATTGTTTTGAGCCATAAAATACCTCAGGGACTTCAGAGGCCCTCTTTTCTTTTAGTTCCTCTTCTGTTTTACTTCTCCCACACAAAGAGGAATAAACTATCTCTTTTTATTTTAATTTTTAGACCACCCCAGCAATGCTCAGAGCTTACTCCTGGCTCTGTTCCTGAGCCAGATGTGTATCGATACCGAGGACCCAACCCAGGTTGGCTGTGATAGGGCGAATACCCTACCTGTGGTTCTATTGCTCCAGCCTCTGAGAAAGTTCTCTTTTTCCCATATCCAGTCCCATACTCTGTCACAGTGGAGATAGGCAGTCCCCTCCTGGGGATGGGAATAGTAGCAGGACACTAAGGTATTGCTCCAGCCCTCTCAGTGTGACTCTGCCAGCAACTAGGACACAACCCCAAGCTTGACTTAAAGATGAGGGTGTTTGCCTTGAGGATGTTTGTCTGTGGTCTTGACAAAGAGCCTCTTTTTCTTGTTCCATTGGCTTCCCATGTCATGTTTGGGGGGTGGGAGGGCAGAGGAACATGTGTTATCATGGACATTTTGGAAACAGACTCCAGGTTAATAACATGTTGGACAGATTGGTCTGCTTGGTTTACCATACATGACTGCCATAGACAAGGGACTGTTTTGTCTCAGGGCTGGAGGCTACAAGTTCAAGATCAAGGTCACTGGGTTGCTATCTTCCATAGCCACTCTCTTGTGCTTGTT